>NW_022900943.1:6915270-6921318 GCF_012274545.1 Fukomys damarensis | reverse complement strand
TTGAGTTTATTGGTACATTTAGGGATACAATACAGTTACATTCATTGTTGGGATCATGTACCTTTACATGGCAAGTCTTGATTCTCATTTTTTTCCCCTTACCTCTGCCCTCCCTTCACCCCCTCCTCCCCTCCCCATCTCTTTTTATCAAAGGTAGCACAGGGAGCATTGAGAGCAAACAAAGGGAATTAAGGCTCAATGATTTTAGAAATAGTTTATATCCATTTCCAATAAATGACTTTGATTTGTAAATATTAGTACAACGTTTGCATTTCAGTTAAAATGGATAAATTTGAACTTTATTTCTACACTTGATCTTAACCAAAAGGCTGAGAAGCAATTTCAACTTTATTTCTAATGTATCATCAGACTCATAATCAAAGATTGCTAGTGAAGCTTTACCTTGTCTTTAAAAGCACTGTAATTTCACTTACCTAAAACCCAGTACAGTAAAAAGAGAATTCCCTGGTTAAAGATGTGTCATTCAATTATTAGAAGATTTATTTAAAATATGCAGTCATTATTATTAGGAATCTCTAAGTAACCTCCAGGATTGCTTTTCCATCATTTTCAGAAGTCCTATTTATTCCAAAATATTTATGCTATTATTGGTGATATTGACAGAAAATTCCTCTTATTACATCCTGTTCTCAAATATTCTTAATCTTTAAATTATGGTCCAGTGCAGTGTACTATGGCATAATATTAATTGATTATTATGTTAGACTGAAAAAGGAATTTTTTGCCAAATATTTAAGATAATTCATTTCATATTTGAAATACTTAACTATGAACCATTCCATTTTTAATATTTCAATGTAACCAAAGCAGATCAAATATTTGATTATAACACAATCTTTTTTATTTTAAATATTGGAACAGGGTAGAAAAAGAAAGTCATTTAAGAAACAATGTATTAAACCTTACAAAAAAGAAACAAACAGATAATAACCCAAACTTTCATTTCCACCAAAATAATACTAAGATATTACTATAAATGAAACCACTTAGTATATACATTGAAATTTTTGTATTTTTATGTCTATTTTGAGGATAATGATGCACAGTTTAATTTGAGTTATGAAAATTTTTTTCATAAAAGGAAAAAGTGCATTAATCCTAGATGACAAGACAGATTAGAAATTTTCATTATGTTAGCGATTGCTATATCTATAAAAATTAGTATAAAAATATTAAAGTTAACCACTGATATTGGAAAATCACCCTGGTAAATTATAGACTTGTTATAGCTTCACATATCTGTTATTATTATGAATTTCCTAACTATGTCATTGGTTGAAATGTATCTGTATAGATTGCCTTACAAGTAATAAGTTTAAGTCAAGTACTGTGGCCCATATCTATAATCCCAGCTCTCTGGCAGGCTGAAACAAGAGGATCACAAATTCAAGCCCAATCTAGGCAATTCGGTGAGACCTTGTCTCAAAATAAAGAATAAAAAATAAATTAAGGGGCTGGGGATGTAGGTCAGTGCAATGACCCTATATTCAATCTCTAGTATGACAAAAAAATATATTTGTTACAATCTAGGGGGCCACAAAATATTTATCCAAATGCTGCTAGCCTTGTCACTTGCATATTATACAAATATATCATATAGTGTGTGTGTGTATTAGAATTGCCAGAGAATAGTTCAACCATCATTATAAATCCTTTCTTTCTGCCATTTGACTTACTTACAATCCAATTTATATCCTCCAGAACCCAAATTTTTAGGTTCACATGAATGAATTAAAGATTTTGATTAGTTTACTTTTATTTTTTAAAAGGTCTATTCATCATATTCCATGCACAACCCTTGTTATCCATTTTACATTGTCATACAGAAATGAATATGTGCAGAAAATTATCTCTCAAATCCCTTGTCAAATAAAAAGGAAAGAAATGGTGCCTCGAGGCCTTGGAATGTCATTGTGCTACACTGAATAATCCCAAGGAAATGTGTTTCTCAATGAATACAAATTAATATGGATAAGAAAGGCTTATGTAGACTAATTGCTTAAACAACCGTTCCTGCAGGGTTACAATAGAAATTTTTAATTACAGCTAGAGGACTATTTCCACCAAATATTTTCTTACTTATATTTTGGCCAAAATGGACTAAGTTACTTAAAGATAGGTTAGCTTCCTGAGTCTGCTGCTATTTCTACACTGCTACTTACATGTCTGGAACTGGACTGTGGATTAGAGCAATTCACAGAAATGGAAGCCATAATAATATTATGCAACCGCATTTGAACAAGGCTTCCCGTATTGTCCTGGAATTTCGCCGAAATCATTGGGTCAGAAGACAACGAGTCTGACACTTTCAGTTTGCAAGGGAAGCACTAACCACACTCCGAGAGACAAACAGAGGGCTGGCAAATTTGCTCTGTTGGTCTCGCTTCTCCCTCATTCTAAATATGACAAAGCTACAGAAATATTGCGGGCATCTCTTCCACCTGACTGGCGCCAGTCAAGACTGCCTGGCTTTTCCCCACTTCCCTACCAGTGAGCCTCAGATAGAACATAGAGTTCTCTCAAAGCACCCTATAAAGTCCTCATGTCCTAGCAGGAACTTTGTACAGAAAATTTCCAGCCTCTTCTTTGCCACCACAAAAGCATGTCAAATGTGTCAAATGAAGGTTTCTGAAAAAAAGAACACATCCTCTTGAATTTGTGGGACACTGAGACCGGTGGTGATGCTTTCCTACCTCAAGCAAAAGGCAGGCTGAAGCTGCCTGTGTTGGCCCAATACGCATCTGGAAAGAAGGGACTGAGTTTTCTCTTAAACCACAACAGCAGACTCTGGTGGTGTGGAAAACCCTTCAGTGAGAAATGCTACGTGGTGGGTGTGATGACATCAGAGGGAGGAGGTTCAGGAGTAACAAAGCTGATGAGTTCTTATGAGAACATGAGACGCTGTAGCAGGAATGAGATGTTTGCCTAATAACTCAAAAAATGGCCCTCAGGACTCAGAATTTTGTTTCTGCTGCAAAATGGGCTCCGAAGGTCAAATAACCATAAGCCCAATCAAGTTGTCTCCCTGTAATTCAATTCTTCTCTTGACCCTGAGCACCATGGGCTTGAGAACGATGGAAGAGGAACTCAAGAGACAAATGTCAGACGGAGTTCCCATTTCTCATCACAAGCTCCCTGTTCACACCAGGACTGCTCAGTGTGTGTGTGTGCAGGGGCATGGGAACTGGGTCTGAAACAGAAGTTTGATTAGCTAGACTCTAATACTCTGGGTGAGACAGAGACAGAAGTAATCAGATGAGCTACGGGGTGTACCTGACATGCCACCAATTAAGGTGGAGGAAAGAGTCCTGGACCTCAGTGTGGGGAGCACGGTGAACAATGAGCTTTTGTGATTTTGCCCTATAAAGTCCAGTCCTCAATTACACTGAAGTAAAACAAAAGTTTAGTAGAGCTCAGGAAGTTGGTATATCAAAGGAAACAAGTGGCCCCTCGTCCCTCAGGGGTATTTAGAAATATACAAAGTCTACTCCAAACATCTTCCTTCACTATATTTAACTGATGAATGCATAAAACACATAAACAAAAGAGGACATATCAACACTCCCAATTTTTTGACAATGCATACAAAATTGGTTGGGTCCCGGAGATTGTATGTAGTAATGATGTGCTGTTCATTGTTCATTTGCTCGGGATAGTAAATGTGTACCTCTGGGAAACTAGAAAAAAAACTGTGGAGGCAGATAACATTACCATCATGAGGACTAGTCCTGCTATATTTATTCTCACTGTGCAAACATTTGTGTCTTGTCTGCCATGCACTTTTGAAGTGAGTTTTGTAGAAATCAGTTTTAACACTTCCTGTTACTATGATTCACAATCGGCTCTAGCATTCCGGGGAAGACAGAGCATCAGAAAAGAAAAGAAAGGCAAGAAAAAACTTTGAGGAGTCTACTATAGGTCTTAGATTTTCTTGGTAAAAAATATAGTAAAAAGTTGTAAGAGATGTTCGCTAAAGTATGAAAGTTACGGAAGACAACACACCTGGCTCATACAAGAATATATTCATTTTCATTCAGAAACACACTGAATTCTTAACATGTGTGGATACTACCTTTTAAGGTTATAGAAAGAAAAGAAAACATTCTGTACCCTAATTCTTATCCTCATTTTACAATTTTGAGGAAAATAGTGTAGATAAAAACTGTGATAACTACCACACCACCAACACACGCACCCACAGGCTTCAAGAGAAGTTTTTCTAAAGATGTGTGATTGTCGAATGATTCAGAGGAACTTGGGTAACAAATGACTGCTCTATGGCTTCGGTGACCTTTTTTTACCTGAGTCTTGAAAATTAGAAGTAAATCAGGCAAAAAGAAAGCAGAGGTTTAGGGCAGTAGAACTATTCTGAGGTGAATGCAGATCATATTTCAAAGGAGACACTCCAGAAGGAAGGGAAAACGCCAGTGGTGCACTCACATCTTGCTGACAGAGGGAGTGTGCTCTAAGCAGGGATAGCAATTGTACACGGAGTGAAAGACCAGGAAGCACGCTTCTTCAAGTGCCCAGAAAGACAGGAGAAAAAAGTGCGTGAAGCTCTGAAGGCCCTACGTTTCAGAGAACTTTGCTCCCGTGTTATATATCTGTTATGTTAGGTTCTAGAGGCCGTAGTCCTTGACTTCAAAACAAAAATTTGCAGTACTGACCTTGAAAGATAGCAGACGGCATGTAGATGTACAAAAAGTAGCAATCATAGAAAAGATAACAAAAGAGGAATGCCGAGTCGCAAACCGTGAAGGGCCTTTAATAAGCTGAAGCTTTCAAGAAACATTTCTTTCTTGGTATGTTCTGTTTCCTGGTCTCCTCTTATCCTAAATTGCCTCTTGGTGTCCTAGTTATCCAAACACTTTTCTCCTACTAACACCTTAGATATTTATTCATAATGTCACTCTTTCACTAGACTTTCTGGCTACCAGAAGCCCCTGTTCCTTAGGAACTCTGGCTCTGGGAAGGGAGCAAATACAGAGGCCAGATTACTACCATACACCAAGGGCTGTCTCGAGGAAGGGTTTATCAACCCACAGAAAGAAAGGAAACTGAAGGAAACAGTAGTATCACTGGCGAAGTCATCACAATGGTGATACTGACAAGGGGAAGGAACGGGGGAGGAAACATAGATGAAGCCAGGAAAATTGCACAGAAGAGTCACGGCAGTAGGAAAAGGATTCCCAGGCACCGTGGTTGCCCTGAGATTTTCTCCTCTGATTCTTTAGGATTGCTCTGAAACTTCTCCTTGAGAGTTGGCCTCTACCACTGCCAGGCGTAACTCTCATCTAGCCTACTCGTTCCAAGGTGACAAATGAAATTGAGTTCCTTCTGAGCTTCCTTTCCATTGGAGCTTTGCATCTTCTATCCTGAAGACTCCATGAACTTCAAGTTGGAATTCGAAATTGTTCTCACCCTACTATGTCTTTCCTCTTCCTATTTCCTATTATGGAATGTTGCAGGTTTGGAGCCATCCTGAATTTCTCCCTTGTCTGTCTAATTTCTCCATTTTAACCACCCTGAAAGTTAGTTTATTCTTTCTCAAATTTACCATCCAAATCTGCCTCCACCTGTCCAAATTCACACCTTGTGCCTTACTTGATCTTCAAAAATAGTGTCCCAGCTGTTCCACACCCAAAATTTCTTTCATCTAGTAATTGGCCAATTATGTTTATTCATTCACTCCTCAAAGATTAATTGGACAGCTACAACATGCCCGGAAGTCTTCCATGTGCCAGAAAATCAGCAATGAATATTTTAAAGCTACTGAACCTTTTCTTTATGTAGTCACAGTAAAATCTTTGCAAAATTAATCTTCTCACCTCTGTTAAAACTTCAATCTACTATATGTTGCATAGGCAATATGACTCAAAATTTATAAAAAGAGCTTTACATTGACGTGCCAGTCTACTACTTTTTTTAAAAAATTAGACTCTTTTACTTTTTTCTTAGCATGGGGAACTTTATCAGTACCTGATACACTTCTTTTTTTTTTTTTTTTTTTTTTTTTTTTTTTTTTTT
>NW_022900943.1:6903522-6915106 GCF_012274545.1 Fukomys damarensis | reverse complement strand
TTTTTTTTTTTTTTTTTTTTTTGCTTACTTTTTTTCATTGAGTTTATTGGTACTTTTCAGGTGTACGGCACAGTAACATTCATCATTGGGATCTTGTGCCTTTACATGACAGATCTTGGTTCTCTTTTTTTCCCATACCCCTTCCTTCCCTGCATCCCCTCCACCCTTTCCTATTTACAAAGACTTTATTTCCATTTTTTTTCCTTTTCTCATGTTTTCCTTTTCTCTTATTTCCTTTCCCCTACCCTTGCCACTTCCCCTACATCTTTAGCCTTTTTCTTCCTATTTCATATTATCAGTTACACAATTTGGATCTTGTTTACACTTTTAGTTTTTCAAACCAGAGAAACTATTTGGTATTTACATGTGTGTCTTATTTATTTCACTTAACAATATGGCCTCAATATGCATCCATTTTCCTATGAATGACTCTAGTTTCTCATGCTTTGTGGCTCAGTAGTACTGCATTTTGTAGAAAAAACCACATCTTCTTTATCCAGTCTCCAGTTGATGGGCAATTGGGCTGTTTCCAAATTTTAACTATTACAAATTGTGCTACTATAAACATGGGTGCACATTATCACTGTGGTATGATTCTTTTAATTCTTTTGGAAAGATACCCAGCAGAGGGATAGCTCGGTCAAATGGGACCTCTAATCCTAGTTCTTTGAGGTATCTCCATATTGATTTCCACAGTGGTTGCACCAGTCTGCACTCCCACCAACAATGGAGAAGGGTTCCTTTCTCACCACAGCCCTGCCAGCATTTGTTATTGGTTGATTTCTTGATAGCAGCCATTCTTTCTGGGGTGAGGTGGAATCTCAGTGTTATTTTCATCTGCCTCTCTCGGATGACCAGAGAGACTGAACAGTTTTTCATATATTTATTTGCCGCTTTTACGTCTCTGCCTGAGGAATGCCTGTTCATTTCAGATGCCCATTTTTTAATCGGGTCTCTTTATATTTGGGGGTCCTTATTTTTTTGAGTTCTTTATATATTCTAGAAAATAGTCTTTGTCTGAGGAGCAGCTGGTAAAATATTTTCCCCATGTTTTAGGTTGTCAATACCTGATATACTTCTAAGAATTTCTTTCTAAGCCACTGCCTTTCTAGCAAATGGAACTTCTCTCTGGTTTCCAAGCATCCTGTGTGCTTTCCAACCTCTGTGCGTGGCAGTCTGCACACCTCACTTCTCTACCCCTGTGTAGGGAGTGCTCTGACTTTTAATTACCAGTCTGATAACTTCTTCACAACAGTGACACTGACTAATTAATAAGCTTCTACAGTCCTTCCTCCTGCCTAATTCCATCACCTACTGTCAAACTTTCTGGGTTTCATTTTCTATTTAGATTAAGGTTTTCAGACTACAAATAGAAAATAATTCTCTGCATCTTTGGGAGAACTTACTCCTTTTCATCTTATATTTATCTTTTCCTATTCTGTTAATATTCAAATTAACAGAATTGTAACAACTTAAAGCATATATAGAGAAAAGACTTAATTGATCCACATTGGGGAAGAAACAACAGAGCATTTATCTTTCTTTTTCAACATATAATTTCTCTTACAAGATTTTCTCTTATAAAGTAAGTTCCAGATGTTAAACTTATTCAAACATTAATTATAAGTTAGATGTAGAGCCGGGATTAAAAGTCACAATAATAAAATAATGATTTAGCTGATTCCATTTTTAAACACATTGGCTTTATTTCTTTAAATGAAGGAAACTGAATGATGTAAACAAACCCCCTCGAAAGCGTATACTAGTATTATGTTTGTTTGCTTACTCAGTAGATATTCTTCACATGGTTACTATGCACTAAGTGCACTGCAAGGTCCAGGGTTTTCAGGGTTAAGTAGAAATCCTCTGTTCTCAACACATTCTAAGCTAGTAGAAAATGAAAACAAACATTAAATGCAGCATTAAAGAGACGAAACATCTATTTTGCAAACTGAGTAGAAGCTGAGTTTATGGAAAAGAGATGAAAATAAAGATAGGGAGACGAGTGTTCCCGATCAGGTGAGGACATGTGTGCAGCCTGTGCCACCAAAGAAGAGAGTGTCAATCTCGCCCCAGGTAGGTGTGCGGGGCAGGTCCAGCCGGGGCTGCCTCCTGCACTGCACAGAGCTTGGAGCACTCAGGTTATTCATCATCCATTTCTCCCACAGCACACTGAGGAGTGGTGTCCTCAAAGCAGGTGAATGATGGCAAGAACCTCCTAAGACATAGCTGTTTCGAGTTATTTAAGAATTCTAAGACAGATGTGAAGGAACATGCCCGCCATGCCAGTACTCTGGAAGGCTGAGGCAGAATAACTACAAGTTCTACCCCAGCATGGGCAAATTCGTGACCTAGTGAGACTGTCTCAAAGTAAGTGTCCCACCGTGTGAAGGGTCTGGGCTCAATGTCTAGTACCAAAATAAAAATCAATATGTGTTATGGGACTAAGGTCCATGGCTAGAAATAGCAGTGTTTATGTGAGTTTTTCATTTGATCTTCATGGATCGCTTGAACACTGTAGATTAGCAAATAAATTTGACAAAATGTGCAACAGAGAATATTGCGATTAAATTTACTGTGGACGAAGACTTTCATCTCTGAAAGAATTAGCTAGAGCTGTCAAGAAGCAGATGCACATCGGTGCAGGAAAAATTAACCATTAGATAAATAAGTGTGCATGCTTACGTGTCTCTGTGTGTATGTGTGTGTGTGTTTTAAGTGTCATAATGATGGTATTGTTATGATCAGCCTTATAGCGTGGGAAAAGGAGGATGAGTGAGAGCTTGTCACCTCCTCCGTGCAGTCTGGGAGTGACTGACCTACAGAGCCAGGAGGTGTCAGCCATGCTCCTGTCTTTACTAACATGTGCGACTATTGTCCCCCTATTTTCTTTTAAAACTGAGAGATTTTAAAACTGAGAAGCCCACTGGGCAACAGGAAAATGCTTACTATCCCTTCCCTGGCTGGTTCAAAATCAAGAGAATGGTGATTAAGGAATGTGGATGTCGGAGTCGGTCAGATCTGAGTTAGAATTCTGGCAGCAGGGGCAGAGTAATCGAATGTAGAAGTTAGGGCAAAGCGTCAACTCGACTGGCTTTAAGGTCGGCCCAGGGCATCAGAGCAGCACGCTTCTGGGTGTGTCTGGGCAGATCGCGAAGGCAGGACTTTGGGCCTAGGGATGGCTCCCAGCCCCTCCCTCTCTGGAGCTGCTCCTTCGTTTTACTTTCCGGCCCAGTTAGCTTTGCCCACCATGCACTTCCACTGCATTTTCTGCCTTGGAACCAGCTGGTCACTCTGAGTCCCCTGAAGGCGGGAGCTAACTCAAGCCTGGCCACCACTCGCCTGTGGTTGCTGAGCGTTGTGTTGCAGCGACAGGAAAGCTGACTGATACCCCACAGTGAGTAAATCCGTACCCTTCGTTTCTCCTCATGAGCCTTGCTAACCCCTTCTCATGTTCAGCTTCAACCGAAGTGACCTTCTCCGTGTGTTTCAGTGATTCCAAAGTGGAAACCCTGGCATTTCTCCCACCGTCCTTTCTCTATTGCCTTGGGGTGATTTCCTCTGTCCTGTCCGTACAAGAGCGTGTGTTTCACTCAGTTACTCAGGCAAAACTTCCTACTTTTCCTGATTTTCTTTTGTTGGAGCAACAAATTTAATCCATCAAGGAGCCCTGCGCGCAGTACCTCGGAGAGAATTTCTGAATCTGAGTGCTTCTCACGCCCTCCCGCTCTGCTGCGTGACCCCAAGTTCCCATCACGGCTCCGACACCGCTTCGGGCCTGGTCATCCAGCACCGACTCTTCCTGTACAGTCGGAGCCATTGTAAACCCGGCCATGTCACCTGCCTGCTCAAAACCCTTCAGAGGCCTTCGCTTCAGTCACCCAGAAGCAGCACCTGCTGCACATCACATGCCTGGCATGCGACGAGCTCCGAGTCTGCCTCCCCACGGGTCGCCTCCTCACCCGCACCTCGCGTGCTCCTCTGCTCTGGCCTGGGCAGGGCCAAGCACCGCTGGCCTCAGCCTTTCCTCACTGCTGTCCTCAGACGGCCCCCGGTCCGCCTTCCACTCTGGACTCGCCATACAGTCCACACCCGCTCCCCTGCCAGTCCGTCCCTGACTCTTGTCCAGGGGTCTCTTCCTCGACCCTTATCCCAGACGCCGTAAGGGTGGGGCCTCTTGGTTGTGTGTCTTCCCTAATAACAACAGGATTTGTTTCTCTTGCGTAATTTCTCCAGTACCTTGAACAGCATAGCCATGTACCACTCTTTACTTAGTGTCTTCCAAATCGTTGCCTTCTATCTCCTCTAGGAATCAGTTCTGAAGCTCTTAACAGTGTGTCCACTGTACTCCGCATATTTCCTTTATTTCTTGGACTTATAATACATGTGTTGACTTTTCTATATCTAATGCTGGGTTATATGGTATTAAGATCAAAGATCACATCTTGTCATATGATGCTCATCATAGCACAAGGGTCGACTGCAAAAGCTATTTATAAAAAAAATGCTCATTTTAAAATAATGTAGTGGCCGATGATACTATTCATGACCCACTCGGTACCAAGTAAATGGAAGCCATGGTAACAAAACCAGATATTTTTATTTGTGTGACTGCAAACTTCTCAACTAGTGCTTGCCTTAGGAGAAGAAAAAGCCAATTAAGAAGTAAATATAGGTGTGTAAACAAACCATTTGTCACTTCTATTTTATTTTTACAAGGCACAATCAACTTAATTTAGATTTATCAACCATAGGTAGTCTCTCTGAGACAAAGAAGATGCCCGCAGTTTATTTCCAGCATGCTGGGAAGTATTTTCCCAGCCAAGGAAAATCACCAGCACTAATAGCTTCATATTCATCTTTTTTTGTACCACTGTGTACTAAAAAAAAAGCACTCTACAGATGAGGGTTATTACCTTCAATACAGGCCTGGACTTAAGCATATATTTATAAAGTGCTATTGACTAAAAAGAAAAAGAGAGAGAAAATGCATTACCTGGTGATTGAAAAGCAGCAACTAAACCATCGGGAAGGTTGTCAAGAGATTACAACTTTATTTTCCAGGGTGGAAATAGCAGATGATCATGACCCCTAGAAAAAGCTGCATTAAACGACAGTCCAAGCAATGAAGTAGAAACTAAACGGTGAGCCACTCCAATACCATTTGATTTTGAATTGCTGTTTTAAGTATCTGGGAAGCTATATGAGTTTTACGCTGGGTATGGAGAGCTTGGGGTTATATTTTTGTTTACACATGAAATTTCTAGTTATATGAATTATTAGAATCCCAGGTCTTTTATAGTCAGCCACCATACCCCAAACCCAAAATGGAGGTATTCATTATAAATATCTGGGTGTTGTAAACATCACGGCAATTCATTACAGCATTAGAGGATATGTTAGAAAACTCTTTTAAGGACAAAAGTCTCTCAATCCAAACAGGATTACAAACCAGGAGTACCACACATGGCAGTAGGATTCCAATAACAACAGTGGATGTGTGACTGGTTTCAGACCCAACACCGCCATGTTTTGTTGTTATATTAACACTACCAGAGAATTGATTCCTGGACTCAAATGTTAGTGAGTTCTTAGTTGTTATCTATCTTTACTTATTTGTGAAATTTTCAAGAAACTGGTTTTATTTTTAATATGTTGGCACACACTAAAAGACTACAAAACAATATTGACCACCTCCTAATGTGAAGTAATAGCACTTCAGGCCATCTGAGGGGAATTTAACTCTCTGATTTGATAGTATTTCTCTGGGTCTCTTCAGAGTCCGTATTACAACTTCCTGCTTTGATGTGAAACTTACATAAATGTTGTGCTCCAATTCTTTTGGTTGAAATCTTGATATTTAAATGGTCAATAATGCCTTCTTTCACTGCAGGTAACACCTTCCAAACAAAGCATTTGACACTTTATCTATCATTAAATGTTCTAGGAAACAAGCCACATGCGTTGACTCCCTGTTTTATTTTTTTTCTATCAGTATATTTTGCCTCCTTGTTCACCTTTCCAAAATCTTGCCAGTTTACAATATACCTACATAGTTAATAACTTCAAATGGCAACCCAAGTAGTAGTAGTATACATCTTCAAAGAAGGGTGAGTTTATGCCAACTTTTGTACGTATTTTCGTGACACAAGCCCAAAATACAGTAAGGAGTATCTGGCATTTTCCATGTTTATTATTTATCAAGAGGCATTCCCTAAGTTATATATGTAAATCTCAGAAATTTCGTTTATAAACTAGTTGATGAAACTGAACTACACCGGATTTTGTTAATTAGTTCAGCTATTGGAGGCTCCTTTCTGTTTTTGTAGTTCTGAGCTATCTGCAATATTCCCCAGGAAAGATATCCACTCCGTTTATTTGTTATTTATGTCCCAGGGAACACAGATATTTGCATATAAAAACAAATCATCAAACCTGGTGAAAAAGAGGAAGGGACAGGAATGCAACCCAGGGGAGAAGCATGTACCTAGAATGTGCAAGGACCTGGGAATTCAATCCCCAGAACCAGAAAAAAAGGGAAAAGAAGCCTTTGATTACTTGAATGTTGTGTTGTGTGTTTGCAAATAAAATGATTGAAGTCAGCATTTTTTACTGTGTCACAAAAGGTAACTACTATAAATCATAAAAATAAACGTGCATTAATTGCTTGCCTGTTTTCTTTTTTTTTTAGTCTCTGCTATAATTAGAAAAACTCTATTTTAAAAAGTTTGAAAGATCTAAATAAGACAAGAAGTCTATAACCTGATCATATCAAGCCCTCATACTCAAAATACTGCTTTGGAAAGGTATTTCTCAGCCTATTATTCTGAAAAATAATTCCTAAACTCTGGTTCCTATCTTGACTTTTTTTCTCCGGTGTTTCTATCTCCCTTCTCCCACCTCCCAACTCTTTTATAATGAGACTTGGAAATAAGTTAAAATTCTAAGAAAATCGAAACTATTATTAAATAATTCCAGAATCTTTTTTTTTTTCTTTTTTGGTGCCAGGGATCAAACTCTGGACCTTGTGCTTGCGAGGCAGGCAGCAATGCCGCTGAGCTAAATCCCCGACCCTAGACTCTGTACTCTGAAGTGAAATAAACAGGACACTCGTGTAAATACCGAGTAGTTTCTCTGGTGTGAGAAGCTGAGAGTGTAAGTAAGGATCAAAATGTATAAATGATGACGTGAAGTCAGAAGAAATGCTCTAAAGGGTGGGGGAGTGGGAAGGGTAGGAGAAAGAAAGAAGGGAAAGGAAGAAATGTGAGAAGAGGAAAAGATGGAAACAAAGTCTTTGTAAATAGAGAGGGTTGAGGGGTTGAAGGAAGGGCAGGGGGATGGGGAAAGAATAAGAATCAAGTTCTCAATGTACTGTGGTATGCCTAAAATGTGCAAAAAAAAACTTAGTAATAAAAGCATAATAATTCCAGACACCTAAACAACCTAGCATAACCAAATATGCCCTAAATTCAGATCTGGGTTCAAAGTTTTAAAGTAGCAGCTGTAGTATCTTTGTAGATTTCAAGGGTAAGGCTATGAAGTCTTAACTTTTAGATGTACTATATATTTTTTTACTGTTTGTAAAAGTTGAATCTCATAAATCTGCTAGTTTCAAAGAAATCTACAGTTTCTTGAATAGTGGCCCTTGTATTTTGATTTAAACCAAATGGGACCAAACTTATTACTTCTATTCTGAAAGGTCATTTTTCATCAAGATTGTATTAGAAAATAAATCATTTAAAGCCATCATTTGGATGCCTCCTTGCATGCATATCTTACAAACACGTAATAGGAGCTGTTCTGCAAATCAAAGCTTGTTAATTCAAAGTGGTCTGAAGCTGCCACCTTCTGGCACTTTGTTGATATTTCTCCGAATTCAGTATTCAGTTGAAGTCCAGGCCATAACTACAGCACCCATATCATCGCTATCAAAGGAGGTCTCGAAGTAAAGCAAGGTCAAAAAGCCAACACTGTGTATCCGTGTGTGTGTGTGTGTGTGTAACAGAGAGAAGACTTATAACAGGATATTAATACAAAGAGATCGCTATGGCAGAGCTCTGGAGACAGGCACATTTCTATAAAAATCAGGCAAGCTCCAACAGCTAAGGTGGGTCATTCTCATCTGCCTTAGAAAACTGAAAGTTTGTTCAGAATGGAGGTGTTGATGATAGTTTTCCTTTCCCCAATTTTTTCTGCAATACAATAAATCATCACTTGGTAATTAATCAGTGTCTGCTCAGTCTAGTAAAATTAGTTTTTTACTGAATAATTATCTTTTACTTACAAAACATAAATATAAGGTAAACATTAACAGCTATCTCTGCTTACAAATACTGGAAAATGAGAATTCACATTTTTTAAATATTTATGAGTATATTTATCAATTTTTGTGATTATCAAAGATAGGCTGAAGTCTCTTTGATTATATCCACAATTCCTGTTATATGGCAGCTTTTCTTTGGTATCAAACTCAAGACCATTAAGGAGTAAAACCCAGAGAAAATGGGCCGTCTGTGAAAATACACTGGGTTTCATGAATAAGCCACATTCTGCGAAGGTCATTTTCTTCTCGTAATAGTAAAAGGAATAAATTAAGAACCTTACTGTTTTTCCATTTTCCAGGCTTTTATATAATGCTTTCCTCTAAGTGAAGGGCAGCAAGGTTAAATATTTGAAATGTATAAACTAGTTCCCAGAAAAGAAACTGGCAATTTCTTCTGTTGCTGCCGAGGAATTAAACAGACCTACAGTGCCTGCTGAACTACAGAACATAAGCAAAGATTAATGAAGCCTGAAGATACAGGGTCCCACAGTCTCTCAGCAATGCCCAAAGTGGCTCACTCAGCTTTCTCCATATTGAACAGCTGCCCATTTTCAAGGCAAGCAAAATTCTGTGTTCCTGCTTAGACTGAGAAACACGGATAAAATCTAAGACAAAGAATTTAGCTTAAAATACTTGGTACTCATCTCTTCCTATCCCCAGACCGTAGCAAGAGGACTTGTCTCATGTCCTGAGGTACAGAGTATGCAGAAGTGGGTGGGTGTGCCTGCTCCGAGGCTCTTTCCTAGTTTGCTTCCTAATCTGGGGTTTTATGGATCACTATCTTGTACAGAGTCACCAGGGTCATCAGTTAAAGCATGAAGCACCTGATAGCATCTTCTCCTTTCTCTTACAGAACTAGAACTAATTAGAATTAGAATGCTTCTAGGGTTTGGAAGCTTTGAATGTTTGCAAGAACTTTGTGAAAAAAATAAAGAGTGCAATTAAAAAGTGGTTTTCTCACATTGATTCTGGACTCACAGATATTGCATCAGCCAAATATTTATCCCATGAAAACATGAAACATTATTTGGTCTCAATTTTGGATCATTGTAGGGTCGTACAAAAACCTTGTGGGACTACATTGTTACCAAAATGTCATTGATTTTGTGTCCTTTCTTGTTATCAGAAATGGGAATTTCTTACAGAGCATTTTGTATTGTCCTAGTCTGATTTTATACACACACACATGATTTGGGGATTGTATATCTGGAAATTCAGTCCAGGATTTTTGGATTATTTCTCTCTTTCCTATAGAGATTTACTAAATTCAAATCACTTAAATGTAAAATTATATGAAGATGTTTAGTACTTGACAAAAGTGGCTCAAAACACTATAAATCCCAAATGAGGCCAGACAACATTCTATGAACCACTCCCTCTCTAATTTCAGTGTGTGTGTGTGTGTGTGTGTGTGTGTGTGTGTGTGTGTGTGCACGCGTGTGTTTATGTTCCTGTCAAGGGGACTTCAGACTCCTGCCACCTGCTTTTTTCATATGTGCTTGAAAACTCCTTGGTCACATGTGTTCTTTCTCTTTCTCTCTTCATCCCTCCTTCTCTCTCTGAAATCAAATAAAAATCTAGCCTGCATATTGCATAGTTTATGCAACTTTTAATTCTTGTATACAGTCTCCTGGGTGAGTGTGCACAGAGTACAATGGTACACCTAGTGGTATACAGTATACACAGTAGAAATATTGTGACTATTTTAGTTTATATCCCAACAAAAGGCAAGAACATTGCTTTGATCTGAGTTACATCAACTTGCACAGACTGACAGATCAGGTTGTGTCCTCCATCACTGCTTTCCTTGTGTCTGATGGAGTCTTTAATGCTGGTCTTGCAGAATCACAGACCACCTTGCTTCCCCTCTCCCTGAGTCCACTTCCCTCTGGCCTCCTATGGCCCTGCCATCCCAATGAAAGCCTCCATGAGGACTTCCTGTAACAGAGTTCACCAGTGCTTGCTTTGAACCAAATAGAAGAAGAAAGTGCCCCCCCGGAGACCGTGATAAACACATGGATTCCTACCTGTTCCTCCACAGTCACACACTTCCTGCATTGGTTAACCTGAACATGACTGCTGCCCTCAGCAAGACCAAGTGCTTCGTCCTGTGCAGATCCGCGCCCCACTGACTTCAAGGCTGGCATTAATTATGGCTTCCCATTGCAGTACCTGGTGGGGATCTGGCCAAGGTGCACCCACCTGTGGCATGCTGAGAACAACAGGTCCACTGCTGACAGCTGGGCGGACTGGAGCTGGTGTGACACACATGTGCTGAGCCTGCTCCTGTCCCCTGGTACATGGGTGAGGGATGAAAAAATGTTCGGAGAGCCATGAGCACAGGGTTTCTCTAGAGAAGGTCAGGAGGAGTTGCTGGGAATCCTGTGGAGACAGATTTAGGGCAAAGGATGCTGAAGTCAAAGTTTTGCAAAGGTGCTGCCCTACAGGGATGCTTAAGTGATAAATTACAGTGGAAACACTTCGCTTGTATGTAGCAGCGTTTGCTTTTCTGTAATTCACCTATGTTGTAATTCAAGCTTTATTCTCCTGCAATTGGTTTTGAAAGAAGTATTCCCTAAGTTAAAAAAGATTGATATTGCTTTGGAAATACATTATCAAATGTAAGAGAATACATTCTGGA
The DNA here is from genome assembly GCF_012274545.1 of Fukomys damarensis. NCBI lineage: Eukaryota > Metazoa > Chordata > Mammalia > Rodentia > Bathyergidae > Fukomys > Fukomys damarensis. The sequence goes on along the minus strand of NW_022900943.1, from coordinate 6,904,142 downwards.
GAGTAATTCCCTCAGTAACAAATTTCTTCAGTTATTCTTGGGGAAAGTCTAGTCCCTGTCTCTCTCTCACTACATTTTAATCATATTTCATTATTTGATATAAATAAAAGTTACCTTAGTTTTATATGACATTTTCAACAAGGTTGCTTAAGATTTTTTTGTCCTTTTGGAAAGACAACAGGAGTGTGTGTGTGTGTGTGTGTGTGTGTGTGTGATTCTGTTTATTTCAAATTTTTAATGTATTTAAATCATATGATGAAGTTTCATAATATACATAACTGAAGGTAATTTTAATCCTTATATTCTTTGTTTCATTCCCTAGATATCATTTAGCATGCCATACATTTTCTCAGTTAATTTGTTAAACGTTTCTTCTGTTTTCCCATTTAGAAGCAGACTGTTTTTTATATTTAAGTGAGTGAAACATTTTAATTATAGTTTTATTGAATTTAGTTACTTAGAATATGAATAAGACAAGGGATGTGAATATAAGCTAAGGGATCTCACTTATTGACCGGGTTTCTCTCTAGGAAACAAAGTTTCTGAGCAATACCACTAATACATGTAAATATGTTTATCTGTGAGTATGTATATTTTATAAATATATATTTATTTTTAAA
>NW_022900943.1:6875816-6903427 GCF_012274545.1 Fukomys damarensis | reverse complement strand
TTTTATATAATTTTAATATGTTTTTATAAATCATACAGAGATACGGGCAATTTGAGAAAGCAAAACTAATTATTTAGTTATTTAAATGTATCAACTATTACAAAAGAATGGTTCAACAGAGAAGTTTTTTTTTTCTTTTTTAAATTTGCTAACTCTTTCTAATGAAAACAATCCAAAGTCTGAGCCCAAGAAGAGCTTATTTCGATTTTGGTTTGAGAACTGTCATAACTAGAAAAACTTCCCAGTCTCAAATTTTTTAAAAAAGTCACTCCTAGATATTCTTATTTGAGATACTATTTTCCAGCAATAAACATTTCAAAGAAATGTGCTAAAGTATGGCTCTCAGGTAGACACCCATCTTCAAGGCAATTCAGTCTGGAACTACTCCCAACACTTTTCATTGTGTATTTTACACAAATATTGAAAAGCCAACAAAAACTCTTTGTATCTTTGGATGGGTCATAAAATAGAGACCATTTATTTCTCTATGCCCTGTATAGTACAAAAGATTTTTACTAAACCCTTTTCCTACTATAAAGTGTTTTAAGAAGTCCACTACTAACCAGATTATAGTTCAGCACCTGCGAGCCCCTTCAACCGCGCCGCTTTACATTACCATGAGCCAAAAGAGCGCCGGAGCCCGAGCTGGCCTCTGGGAACAAGGGGTGAAGACTCGGTCTCGGTCCTGGTGACGACTTCCATTTCAGCTAAGATTTCTGTAGCCTTGAGGTCTCACGTTCCCTAAACAGCCCACGAGAACACTTGGTCCACTTACGAGGAAATCAGAGTCTCATCAGCAGCACACGTTCACGCCCCATAGTCTAATTCAAAAACTCAGCTAACAGAGATCTCAATGATGTGCGATTGTCCTTGTTCCCCGCCTCTTCCGAGATCCTCAGTGATTTCTGCCCCAGGACAGGTACGTCCGCTTTCCGGATCTTAAATGCTTTGTGAAGAGCGCTGTGCCCCCTTGTAAGGTTGTTGCCAGCTCCATGTCAGCTGACCTTTTGGACTTCGCTAATTTAACACTAAAGTACTGTTTTCCTGCTTTGCTCGGTTATGCCCTGGCAGTCCTGGCCAGCTGGCGGCTCGGCCTGGGGACCTGTCAGGACCATCAGCCTGTGCATCGTGCTTTCCTTTCGCCTTGCATTTCAGAAACACCTCTGGGATATTTTTCTGCCACACCAACATTATTGTGGGGAACGGTAGGAGTTCCCTGAGTCAGGGCTTACTTGTCTAGAAAAAGATTCATTTAAAAAAATCTTTTAAAATAATGCACTTAATTACATTTACAAATAGTCGAATTCCTTCATTCTCGTGCACTAGGAAAGTTCTTCAAATGAACAAAATAAAAACTTCAAATATGACTAAAGGGTTCTGAAATTCGAGCCTTTTTTTAGTAATGTTGCTGTTCCTTTTCCATCACAAATGGTGAAAAGGTCACCTCTGTTGAAAACCCCATTAGAGTGAGTATCATATTGAGCAATACAATAGCAAAGAGATAAAGATGTATAATTCAGCCGACAGCCAAGTTTGTTTATTTGATGCTTGTCACCTCCCGGAAACCTTATCTTTATTTGGAAGACCCACTAAAAGATCCTTCAAGTCTTCCTATAACGGCATAAGCATTACTGTGCATTTAATTTGATTTCCTGCTGTCAGGGAGAAAATGAAAACGAGTTCAAATCAAGATGTGAAATGATGTGAAAGGCACATCAAAAAGCCAATGGCCAAGCTTTAAGAACTGCTTTTATTGCCCAGTTACATTACTAAAATGAAGAGCAAAAAAACTAAGTACAAGATATAAAACAGAAACATCATAGACTTTAAAAATGATTGCACATTTCAAACAAGGGCAAATGGAATTTCTGAGCTTCAGGGGTGAGCAGAAAAATAAACTTAAATCCAGTTTGGATGAGTTTCACATACACAACCGACTTAATCCCCTTTACCTAGAATATGAACAGAGAGTATGTGGTAAATCGCTCTTGAACCTTTCAGCCAAGTAGAAGCAAGAACACAACAGACAACAAAAGAATGATGATGAGACTGTACTTATGGACTTCTTGGAAATGATTTCCAATAGTATACTATTCATATCAAATCTTACAGCAAGCAGGGAAGGTGCAGTTGAAGACTGCTGTCCTCATAATCTAGTTTCCAACCTAGTTGCAAGCTCAACGGCAATGAACAACGGTGTTGATTCTGAGAAGAGCACCATCCAGAGAGTTGTGAGCAGGCAAGGCTGTGCACCAGGGTGTCAGTACCCGAACCACTCTTGTGGGCTGAGTACCACCTGCAGCCCAGTGCAGTGTGACCCGACCTCAGATGGTCACACATGGCCACACTGGCCCAGGTCTCAAGAAAACTGGGCTGGGGCTGAGAGTTTCCAACCTCAATAACCACCATGCTGAGTCCCGGAAAGATAGGGAACATTCGCATTAATAAGAAATTGTGAAGAGTGTATTCTCATGGTAATTTGTTTGTTTGCTTTTGTTTTAATGTTATGTATATTTATACTTATGTGTGTTATATACGTTAGATTTATAGTAATTTAAGTTAATGAGCTAATTTTCTGAAATTACAAAAAAGCTCTCAAGGAAGTCTTAGGTTTTCATATGTTTCGTTTGTACAATAAAAAATTTTATTTACTACCTATTGTGAAACCAAGGCTGTTCTAAATGCCAGAAGACTCTGTGAGGGTTACCTTGTCGTCCCTGATCCAGAGTTTTTAGTCTAGAATTAGAGCCGACAGAGTAACTGTGCAATTCAGAAAGTGTTCTAATGTGTACATAATAGAAGGCAACCGGGAAAATTCCTTCTGAATGATCAGTGCAGACTGAAGGTGGGATGAGTTTGCAGACGTCCCAGTGCAAGCGCTTCTTAACGGACTTTACGGAAAGAGATGGAGCAGCAGAAGACAGGGTCTGGGATGAGCCAGGACGGTGCAAATCACTCACATCCTCCCTCTGTGGGACCTGAGAAGTCTTTCAAAGCCATTGGAGCTTCGATATTGAGAGGGGGGTGTGGTAAACTGAAGAGGTGTGGTACGAGCTGGCCTCCAACTGATGCTGCCCAGTCTGAACTTCGCTTTGACTTTATTGCTTCATTTTAGATACACAGAATGATAACATTCATCATCGGGAACTTGTACCTGTGCATGATGTACCTTCCCCTCCCTTCCCTTCAACCCCTCTTTGCCACATTTACAAAAGCTTTATTTCCACTTATTCTCTCTTCTTTTTTCTTGTCTCTTCTTTCCTCTGCCCTCCCCACTCTGTTTAACAGGGGAAAAAATGGGCTTCAACAGGGCGCAGTGGTGGCCATTATTACGTGTGGTCCACACAGAGGAATTCACTATTGAAAGATGGTCTGTGGGGTTCTGGCAGCACACAGATGAAACACTTGATCTGGGTCACCGGGGACAACCAAATAAAGGGAACACAGACAAAGGGGGCGACGAGGTGCTCATCCCAGCAGGAAAACTCATCTGCCCTACACTTAAAATTACCAGAATGCCGCAGGACTACAGCAGAAGAGAACGTCCTCACAGACTGTGCTAGCAGGAAGCACCCGGGAAATCAAAACCATGATCCCAGTTTGGAAGCACAGGGCGCCCTGTCCACGATGCCCTTGGATGGCAGAGAAAGCTGGAGAGAGACTCTGGGAAGAGGAGAGTGAAAAGCAGGACATCGACAGCGGAGCTCAGACCTACAGGTGCACCACTGTCTCCAATTCCCAGGTCCCTGGACATTGTGAAAAAAAATTAAATTAGCATGTACGGAGGAAGTTATCTTTATAGGCTGGTACTCTTTTCCGTAGAAATAGTAAAGTTCATTTACCAGATATTCAAAGAGTGGAATGATTTTTAGAAAACACCAAGGCACCCCTGGATATTGAAGAACTGTGTCATAAAATTTGGGCAGCAGCCTTGGAGCTGTAAGCAATTATTGAAAAGAATAAATGTTTATCATTTTATATAGAAATGAATATTAGAGTAAACTGAACTTCATAATAGAATTTCTAAGGTAATTAGAATTCATACAATTTCAAATTTATTTACTAAGAAACTAATTTACTAATGTAAAATACTGTATGGAATGAAGAAAATTTATTTTTTTATTCTTTCTTTTTTCTTTAAAATATTAAAGTATACTTTTGTACATGTAATGGATTATTATATGGTATAATACAGTTAAATAGCTAAATATTTAATTTTCTTATATGGATCTTTGGATAAATATAAGCAAAGTTGTAACTGCGTACTTTATTTTCAAAAGGTACTAATTGGCCCAATTATAATATATGGTAATAAAATTGAACACAATTATATATCATACTCAATCCTTTTCATAGTAAAAAGGAGAATCATTCTTCATAAAATATACACACAGCTTCTAGGGAGATAACAAAATCCACGTATGGATGAATGCACGGGAGCATTTGATTCCTAATTTGAGGCCAAAGATAGTAGCAGCATTCTATTCTGTGACACCATAAACTGGGTTGTTAACATGTTCAAGTCTCCTAACTTCCCTAGGCCTTGATTTTTTTCTTTTAGGAATGGATGGAGTTAAATTAAATAACCACCAGGCTTCTCTCCATTTGCAAACCCCTTTTTCCTGAATAATTAAGACAGCCATGTCCACCAGTAGATAAATTGTACCAGCAAGAAGCCCTGGATTCCTCCACGTAGATGTTGTTACAAAACTTTAAGCTGTAAGCAGGCATCTATTTGCACAGAAAAATCGGACAGTATTATTAAATTTTCATAGAATTGTTAGAAGAGTTCAATTTTAAAAGTGAAGTGTGTATCAAAAATAGTTAATATTTATATATAATAAAAGTAACAAATATCACTGTCTCTCTAGGAGTCTGAAGGATTTGCAATAAATGTTCCCTACCCTATTTAGGTAGCTCTTTGCTGCAAACAGTTTTTATCTCACTGTTGTTGGTGGTGGTCCCTCAGAGACCACGTCTGTGAGGAAATTACGTGTGTTTTACAGTTTCCTTATGTTTGATCAGTGAGTACTGTCGTGTTCACTGGAGAAAGGATGGAAATGCCACTGAGAATAAAACGGCAATCGAAGGGACGCCGCCAGCCCTCTCCCTCCCCACCTCATTCCAATGGCTTCAAAGTGGAAACAAGTTACAAATTGGAAAAGCCCGTGAAGACCTGTAAGAACCTGGGTGGTGTATTTGTATTTGGGTGCATTATTGAAAACTAAGGATCCCCGATGGAAGAGAGACAATATTAGGAAGCGTCCCTGGGGGAAAATATCTGTAGTTATCATTTTTCCTTTTACGCATATTTATGTCTCCTAGGAGAATCGTCTTCTATGTTTTTGCTACTGAAGGAGCTGAGAAGACCTGTGTGAGCACCGCTCTGATTGGAGAGGGCGGAAGTGGCCCCAGCCCTAAATCCCATTGCAAGGCCAAGTGAAAGGAGGAGCAGGATTTTCCTGAGGTTTCCCCTGACTCCCACAGCTACTCTACTCCAGCCCAGAAAGACGAAACACCCCAGGCAACTCTTTAGACACTGCAATCACCTAAGAGTAAGGTCTCTGAAGGGAGGCAAATGCAGACCATCCTTCCCCAAGCACTCCACTAGGACACTCCAGTTCTGCACTCTCTAGGGTGAGGCCTAGCTCGGAACTAGGTTTAGCTCCCTGGGAGGACGGTAAATAATGCAACCAGTCTCTGAGAGAAATCCAAACTCTAAGGAAAAGTGACAAAACAGCAAACGTCATCCAAGCACTATTCCCAAAATCACACCACAAACCATATAAACAACAAAGCCAAATCTGAATTCCAAATACAATAAAAATTAAAATGAAAGCACTTTATATCCTCAAAGAAAAAGAATGCTCATAGAATTTATGAACAAAGACTTATCAGAAGATAGTAGGAGCTATGAGATATTGAAGCTTCTATTTTTATAAGGCATCGAGAGGAATAGAATAATAAAAGTATCTAACACAGGAACATGTCCAAGACCTGGGAAGATGGGATAAAAAATCTAAAAAGTACTGAGAGGGAAAGAAGAGCTTTTAATGATGCATAGGCAGGTAGAAATAAAAGTGTCACATCTTTATAGAAGCAATCATAAAAAAGAAGTTCAAACAATAAGAAAGAAGAAACAGCTGAGGAAACATATCAGAAATTCACAGAATTAAGAAAAATTGAAAAGTTACATCAGAAGAGAGGTAGAAAGCCAAGATATTTACAAATTGCCAGAAGAATGAAATAAGAAGAATGACACCTAAGCAAATGTAGTGAAATTTTTAGAATTGCAAAATAAAGAGAATTTAAAAGGAAATATAAGGATTAAGCATAAATTTTACAGTCTGGTTAACAATAATATATAGTGTAAGAAGAAAGTACAAGGGCTGAAGGAAAATAACAATACATTCTGAATTTTATGTATAAGCAAACAAATACATATTTAAATACCACCTGAAAATTAAGATATTCCCAGTAATGACAGAGCCAGGGTGTCCCAACAGGAAGGACGTCACTGAAAATCACCTTAAAATATTTTTAAATTAATCCAAAAAGCAGAAGTGAATAGCAGAAAAAAAGAAACTTATTCTGCATCTGGATCACCAGCATAGGACAGCGCGCCTCTTGCTCTTACCCCACATTCATCTGGTTTCCTGGGGGATTCTGTCAGTGTCTCTCAGGAGCCCATTCAGGGCAAAAGTACCCAGAGAGGCGAGTCCTAGAGAACCTAAGGGCGAGGGTCTAGTGCACGAGTGACCCTCAGCAGCAATATGTTTGCCACTCATAAATTCCCTCTTACATGCTTTGCTGCAAATAAACGTAACGAAGTCTCATATTTCTAGCTGCAGGATGGACACCTAACAGTTGTTTCCAAATATCAAATTCTTTTTTCCTGCACGCTTACTCCAAAGAAAGGCCCACATCGGAAAGCTGCGGGATCAGATGCACATCTGTAAATTCGTAAGCTTACTCTATTATAAATTTTTATCACAAGTAACAGTCAGATGCCTTTTCTGGCTCTAAACCAGACAATATCACCATAGGCTTCCTCCTTCTCCCTGATACTAGGCACAAAAATTTGAATACCTGAATTTTCCAGACCATTTGGCTTCTGGTTTTAGAGTGCATACAATAAAGCCTGGAGAATATTATGTACTTCTTGGATTAAAAAAAAAGAAGACTCTTCACTAAAAGTGAAAAATGCACATCTGTATGTATACATGTATCCTGAGGCTGAAAGATATTTATATGTATATGTATTTGTATGTGTATGTGTTTATATGTATATCCTATTTATATCACGAAGAACAATAGTCATAGAAAACTACATAAATAATTTAGAACCTAAAATTAATTATTATAATGGAATACATCTAGTCTCTAATTTTGTTGGTCAATATTTCTTATCTATAGCTTAACAAAAACTCCTAATTGTCTGAGAAGTATTCTTAGCAATTCTTTAGGGATAGCCATATTTCACACTTCAAAGAGGATGTGCTTTACTTATTTCACATTTCTAGAAATCCACCCAAAATGAAGGACATACATTTCTTCCAAACATAAGGTAATCCACTGAACTCAAAGATATTCTAGGTGATAAATCAGACCTAAACACATTTTATAAGATTGAAATCATACAGAGTGTCTCATGATCACAAAGACAGAGCAGAAAATATCTGGATTGAAATGGAATGAAGTAAATGAAAAATGCAACTTTAACAAGCAACCCCAAGAGAATCAGAAGACCTGAAGAGTATTGTGACTATGAAAGAAGGTGGATTTATAATTAAAAATCTGACACAAAAAGTCCCAGTGCCTGTAATGCTTTACTAGTAAATTTTAGCAAGCACTGAAGGAAGAACTAATACCAATATCTCAGGAATGTTTCCAGGCCCCTGAAAGACAGGAAATGCTCTACAGTCCATTTAATGAAGCGAGTATAGCATTGACAGAATCATCTGCAGAGGACGCTGCAGTGAAATAAAATACAAGTAAATATTTCTCACCATGTAGGTGCAAAAACAATTTTTAAACTGAGAAATTTAGTGAGATACAACAAATATAATACATAATGAGTTTCTTCTACAGAAGCAAAGTTGATTTAGAATTAAAAATAAGAATAACTACTATATTACCTGAAAAAGGTAGAAAGATATATGATAATCATGAGATTCAAAAATTTCCACCTTTATTTATAATCTGCAAAAAGTCTTAGGAGGTTAGTAATTAAAGAGAATAGCAATGGAATTCCTTTGTATCTAAAAATTTTTAAGTAACATGTTATTTATTAGTGAAGTGCTCAATGCCTCTCCTTGCATTTAAGAACAAAACAATGATGCTTACTAGTACCACTTCTAGTCAAGATTGTGTGGGAGATCTTTTCTATGCATTTCATTTATGGAAGGAAATAAAACTACAGAGATTCCAAAGAACAGAAATTGACTTTAAATATGAAAACTTGATCATGAAAATCATTTCTAAACTTACAAAAATCTGTATTACTATAATGAACAAATGTATTTCCAAGTTAACTGAATTCCAGATGAGTGTATGTAAACCATAAGTTGAATTTCTATACGCTAGAGACTGAAAACAATAGAAATAATTTGAAATGCCATTTAAAATTCCACTAGTTATTATATATCTATGCCTAACTATGATAAAAGATGTTTGCAACCACTGAACAAATAGACACAAATATATGTGAGTAAAAGATCCAAATAAATGAAAGGTGTAGAAAAAATTAGAAATGCTATATATTCCTGGTAGGTTTTTAATTCGTACAGTTTTTTAGGAAAACAGATTGGCAATCAGCACCAACACCCTTGGGCACACATTACCTATGATGTGTGCATTTTGAAGTATATAATAAAGAGAAATTGTATTTTTACAACAAATGTAGTATACCCAATGTTTGTTCATAGCAGTACACTTGTAATAGCGCGAACTTAGAACAATGCAAACAGCCATTAAACGTGGAACGGCTACGAAGTCGTGGAATCCAGTCATATAAAATAAGTCTAATATGTGACAAATTTCTTCACGATTTTATGACTTTATAAGTAGATTTTATAATTTAAAATATCGATTGTTGATTTAGTAAATGTAACAATTATACCTTAACCACAAAGAACACAACTTCTGATGCACACAACACGACCGCCTCCCCCAGGCAGGTTCGCAATGGGGCCCTGAGGAGAAAGAAGCAACTAACAGGAAGGTGAAGCGGGCGGGTCTGGTGGTGCTGCAGTGCCCTGCGCACGGTCCTTCCAGGGTAAATACCTGGGGAAATCCATCGCTTGTACTCTTAGGATTTAAGCACTTTTGTGTTTTAAAATTAAATTTGCAATTTTTAAAAAGCCAGAGGGCGGGGTTGCAGAAGTAAGCCATTTGTCCGTTTGAGTAGGGTAACCTCGTTGCATTTCTACCTGCTATTACTAATAATACTTCCCATACTTGCTTTTCATTCTGGACTGTAAATTGTATGAGGAAAGCGCCCCAGATCCTGAGAGGTTCTTCGTCCTCATGTCTTCAGCATCTAACCTATTAACAAATGTAAAGAAACAGACTTGGAAGGTAAGCATGAGGAGTGAACTTTAGAGCACATGCACACATAACTTAGCAGAAGTATTTTCTTTCCCTTTCCACCAATGCAAGGTAATTTTGTACTTCAAAGGCGGGATATACACAAAACTGTTCCTTTCGTTCTGCACCAAAAGCCTTTCTGTAAAATGCACTCCAGAATCTCTTCACATAATATAGATCCCTTTAAAGTACGATTCAGGGCCGAGGATTTAGCTCGGTGGTTCCGCCCCCTGCCATGCAAGTGCAAGGGCCCGAGTTCAATCTCCGGCACAGAGAGAGAGAGGGAGAGAGAGAGAGAGAAAGAGAGAGAGAGAGAGAATATCAAAGGATAGCAGAGAACCGTTGTGTCAGTGGTCAAAGAGCACATATCTAAACAGTGGTGAAAAAGAAAGGCGATTAGTATTAAAAGCCGTTGAAAATGAGGAATAAGAGAGGCTCTGTATTTACCAAGCAGAAGCAAAAGGCAAAATTCCAACATGATTCTTAAACTTTAATTCACTGAGAGAGACACAAAATTACCAGCACTGATTTGTGATGAAATTACTGCTCATATGAGCAACTATATGAAATGCATTTCCTGGATGAATAGCAGCAGGAATATATTAATTTTATGACATGAAATTGTTTTCCTCAAGAGTGACCGGAGAGGGCAGAGGATGAAACATAAATTTTGATGGCTGACGCGGACTTGAGAGGCTTCTGATAATGCACAGAAGAGGGTGACTCCATCTCCACACATTGCACTGTGTTGTTAGGTCGCGTTTTAAACGTGTGCAATGGCCCATTCCTTCAGTAAATAATTAATTTAAAAAGGAAAATAAAAAAGCCATTGAGAAAAGGCTCATAACAATCAGAATACCTTGCCTAAATTGTCCATATAATTCTTCTTTCTAGTTTATATCGACTAAACTGTGCGTGTGTGTGTTCAAGTCAATGACAGTGAACACAAAGCAGTTCTTCTGTTTTGACGTATCTCTCTATTTTTCCTCTTATTAAAGTCATTTATGTGTAAATATTTTATTTTGCAAATAAGCCAAAGATAAACTTAACTAAAAATACACTAGGAAGATTATTGCTACACCCCAAATAACAAGAATGGTAATGTATTTCCACAAAACACACTAAGTGCTAGATTTTTTTAAAGGAATTTTCACATTGACAAGCATATCTGTGCTTCTTCGCTTGCAGTGTTGAGAATTTCCTACCTCGGGGAGAATCTGTGGAGACAGCAAATATCGTCAGAGCATTTTCAAAGGGTATCGCCTCTCTAGCCCGCTGCAATTCCGAGGCAGGAGGACGAGGAGCCTTCTTAGCAGATGGGAAGACATAATGTGGCTGGAACTGGGGATTTGCATGAATATGAATTACAAATAGCACAGATAACATGGTGTTCAAAAGCTGTTAGGAATCTTGAATGTCAAAGTCATTTAGCTGACATTTGGAGGGACATAATTACCTTAAGAACATGGAAATGGGTTGGTCTAAATTGCACGGGCAGAGAATCACAAGACACACAATGGCACTGCTTTGGCAATAACTGTGACAAGTGGGCAGGGCCAAGGAAGCCAAGAATGGCACACATTAATGCAGTGACATTTTTTCAATGTGTGTTGCCCTTTCAAAATATGCATATGAAACCTAAATAACCTCTGACCCATTGCAAAATAACAGGAGGAAAAAAAATGTACCATTGGCCTATCACTTGCAGCCTAAAGAAATGAGAGTTCAATCATATTTCAAACACAGAGTTATACATTTCAAACATGTAAACTGCATTTAACAATTCTAGACCATAGATTTCATCATGTATAGCTTTCCTTGTAATTTATTAAATGTTACCCAAGAGTACTTGCTTTGAAAAAGATAACAGTTCCTGAGTTTAGCATACAATGATGTTAACCGAATCTCTTCTTCAGTATTAGTGCACATTATTAACCCACAATTACATATGGAATTGTACATAAGTGGTTCCCACTAATTTCTTGTTTTAATTAAGGTGCATAGAAAGAGGTTTGAGTATGAAGTTTCATGAAGGACTGGGGAGTACAAGACATAGTACTCACAATACCAGGCCACAGCTTACTTACCGGAAGGAGATAACTTGTAGTATGTGGTAGGGCCATAGAAAGAGCATAGTTTACACTCTACCTTTTGTCTTTGATGTTAGGCCATTGTTAACAAGTATAATATTGAAAGACACAGCAAGAAAGTAATGCTTCATTAAAATTTCATTAGATAATCACATATCATTTCTGAAATATTGACTAAAATTCAACACCAGTGATGCAATAAACACTTTAATATCTACCCACTAAAAGGAAATTTGCAAACCATAATTAATATTTTATTTTCAGAAGTGAATGAGATACTTGATTTCTTTGCTAGATCAATATCACAGGCTGTAATAACATTTGGATCCACAGAAAGTTGACTCCAATTTACACTTCTCTACCCCTGCTCTGATGTCAACCCGGATAAAACCAGGAAGCAATCACAGTCACGTCTCCCATTTTTGATAACACCCATAGTCTATTCCATGGCATTTAACTTATTTACTCCTGCACTGTTTGCTATTCTCTGTATATATCAATCTTTTCTTCTTAGTGGAAATATATAAATTATTTATGAAAAGATGAATATATTCAGGATGTAACAGATACACATAGAATTTGTTGAGACATTAAAATGCCACTGATTGCTGTTTGGAAATGAAAATGCCGAGCTCCGATTTTCTCTTATATGTTAGGATTAGGTTGAAATCTGGAATAAAGAGAAATCATGCACTCCTTTCTGTAAACAGATCACCAACTGTGGAAAAGTCAAAATTGCAGATAGATGGAAGTACAGAAAGCAGAGTTTTGATGCCAGACACAGTTTTGATGGGAATGACTACAAAAGAGAACAGAATTCTAGAAAGTAACACAGAAGAAGGGCTTTCTGCTAATGAAAGGAATAAAACAACTCATCAAAGGGTGATTTATTTGCTAATGATAAACTATTTCAGGATCACGTTTCAAGATTCTTTCAAGATCATGCAAAATCACACTGAGATGCATTTGAAAGAGCAATGAAAATAAAGCCACTTTTAGGTTATCTCTAATTGAATCGGAGTGGAACAAAATACTGATTTTGGTTTGAGGTGGTTGTACTGCATTGGCACCAAAAAACTAGATTAATTGTGAAATACAACTAGTAGAATCAAAACCGGTTCATTCATTGGGCGAATGAATATTGAGAATGGACTCTGAACCTGCGTAAGTTACTGACCGAGAAATGTGAGGAAGGAAGACAAAAGCTTGTCCTCACAACAATTACAGAATTTTACTTTCGCCAGAGTTGTATTTAAGTCCATGTAAATATAGTTTCAAATGATTATAGTTATATTTTCCTTCTAATCATAGTCCTATATGCATATTGCAGAAAAATTAGAAAACAGAAGTGTTAAAAACTTTAAAACTATGACTTTAATAGGTATGATTTTATTTTTCTGCATATTGTTTCGCTTAGATGCAAACATTATTTTGAAGACTGACATCTCTTTGTGTGTAAAACTTACATGACTTATGAATTCAAGGCTTTAATTCTTCTCCCATTAATTTTCACAAACAGGACTGTTTACCTTTTCATCTTCCCATATCCTTGAACAGTGTTATTCAGGGCACACTGTGCCCATGACACCATTTTAAAAGCTTGTGATACATAAAAGAACAAGACACACAAAGCCCCTTTCCCTCAGGGCAACGGCACTGGCTCAGGTGACTCACAGCGCATCAGTTCACTGTTTTCTAACACAAACTTATGATGCATAGTAAAACTAGGGAAGTATGGTGAAAGTCACACATATCATCAAATGCTTCATTTTTGCCTAATGGTAGCATCCTTGAAAGAAGTAATAAGGAGGCACAATTTGATATTTTGGGACATTCTGCAAAATTATTAGAAAGAAGGATTTTATAAATATCCACCTGCACTCCTACTTTGTAAGAATGTGCACATCATTCCACACTGGGGAATTCTTATCTTTTTAAAGCTATTACAACTGTCTGAATCAAAAAATAGCACTGAAATTACCTTGGTGGATATAAAAGTGCATAGAGTTTCTTAAATTCCTCGGAATTATCTATTTCTACTCTTTAAACTGTGCAAAACATGTGCTTATTACTCAATTGATAGAGTCTGTAATAAATTTATAAGTGCCAGATGCGGGCTTTTGTTGTAGATTTTCTAATTATTTTCCTTTTAATGAAATGGATTTGTAATGGGGCAATGCTTCCCTTTGTATATTGAGTGTTCACCTATTTCCTTTTAGACTTGTATTTTAAATTATTGACTTTCATCCATTTTTCTCATTAATGTTACACACAGGATAAATACCTAGCTCAATTTGCTTTCTTACTGTCACCCTGAGCAGTAGCAGCATCATAACCTATCTCTTAATTTCCAATAGACAAACTTTTCCTATTATGTCTCATTGCACTAAGTAGAACTTTCAAAATAATTTATAATGATATCAATATTCATAATATAATAGGGATGATAGAAGGGTGATGTCATTTTTGAATAAAAATTACTGAAGTATTTTACTTTCACCTACAGTATTAGCTCATGTGTACTTTTATGAAAATAAAAGATTATTTTCAGATTATCAATATTTTATTTTTATTAAAGATATGCAATAGATAATAAATGTCCTGTAAACATTCATTAAGAACTCCATAATGTTTTATTTCTATTTATTATAGGACATATTAATCATCTGCCTGAAATCAAATTCCCACTTATGTATTTGAAACAAAATACTGATTAAAAATTGTTACATTATAATATGCTACTGTAATTTTTCTACTACCATTTTATTATGAATTTTTTTCTATTACAAAAAAAAAAGACTCCTGCATGAGATTGGTCTTCAGGGTTTTTGTTTGTTTGTTTGCTGTTGTTGTTGTTGTTTGTTTTTCAGAGCTTTATACCACACACTTGGATGAACTCAACCTTCTTATGCTCAAAAGCAATTTTAACTACTAATTGTCAGGGCAGATCCAGCATGAATAGAGAAGGAGCCTCATGGAGCTGCTCAAGAAAATCAACTAAAAACACAGGAAATTAGAAGGAAGGGAGAGGCCTACATCCTGATGCCAAAATCAGTCTGAAATAAGAGACTTGTAAATGAAACAAAACATAGGCACAGGACTTTGTAAAGTGACACAGCAGCCCACAGGGCTTCCAGGGGCTCTGCCACTGCCTCAAGGAGAAGGAACCACCTTCTGAGACGTTCCTTAAAAATTCCAATGGATCGCAAGTGTGGCAAACTCAGTTCACACAGGACAGATCTGGGGTACAGGGCCCCTCACCTATTTTGCTTTCCCGCAAACAGAAGGCACCATGAAACGATACAAAGAATCAATGGATTGAAGAGTTGGTTCTTTGAAAGATCAAATAAAATTGATACTTAGTCGATCTTATCAAAAAAGGAAAGAAAAGATTCAAATTCCTGCTATTAGGAAAGAAAAGGGTGAAATCACAACCGATCATGTAGAAATCCAAAAGATCATCAATAACTACTTCGAGAATCTTCATTCTAAAGAGATGGAAAATACAGAAGAAATGGGCAGATTCCTAGATACATAGGAATCACCAAGGAAATATAAAAATTCTGAATCAAGAAAATACAAAAATTCTAAATAGCCTGATATCAGTCAATAAAAATGAAGATGTAATTCCAAACCTACCAACTAATAAAAGCCCACATCCTGGTGGATTCACAATTGAATCTTCTAAGAAATTTGGAGAAGACCTAATGCCACTACTTTTAAACTCTCTTTAATGAAATTAAAAAGGAAGCAGTACTTCCAAAGTCATCCCTGGAAAGAAGTATTACTCTGATACCAAAGCCAGAGAAGGATCTAACCGAAAGAAGAGGACACAAGAACACTTGGCAACATACTGGCAGACAGAATGCAGAAAATCATCAAGAAGATCATACACCATGACCAAGTGTGATTTATTCCAGGGATTCAGGGATGGTTCAATATGTGCAAATCAATAATGTAATGCACTATACTAACAGAGCCAAGGACAAAAACCATATAATCATCTCAATAGACACAGAAAAACTATTTGACATGGTCCAACACCCATTCATGATAAAAAATCTCTGTACAAAATTGGAATGGGTTGGTGGCCTCCAGCTCACTCTGATAAAAGCCATCTGTGACAAACCAGAGCCAACATCATAGTCCAACATCAAAAATGTAAAGCTTTCACTTTAAAATCAAGAGCAAGACAAGGATGTCCACTGTCAATACTCCTATTCAATATAGTTCTGAAAACATTAGCAAGAGCAATTACACATGACAAAGAAATAAAAGGAATCAAGATAGGAAAGGAAAAATTTAAACTATCATTATCTATAGATGACACAATATTCTATATAGAAGACATCAAAAACTCCACCAAAAGACTTCTAGATTTTATCACCAAATTCAGTTGTGTAGCTGGATACAAAGGCAATGCTCAAAAATAAATTGCAATCCAGTACACAAACAAAAAAATTACTGAGGGAGAAATTAGGGGAACCATGCCTTTAACAATAAATAGCATCAAAAAATGAAATACTTAGTAATCAATCTAACAAAGGAAATAAAAGAACTTTATGTTGAAAACTGCAGTTCTCTGAAAAAGGACGTTGAAGAGGATATAGAAAATGGAAAGATATCTCTTGCTCATGGGTAGGAAGTACCATTGTAGTAAAAATAGCCATACTTCCAAAATTGTTACACAGATCTAATGCAATCCCAATCAAAATAGCAATAGCATACCTCACAGAATTAGAGAAAACAATCCTAAAATTCATTTGAAACCTGAAGAGACACATTTCTTAGATGAAGAAGTACAAATATCAGAGGAGCTGAGAGGCTCTATGCATGGTTCCAAAGTAATGCCTGAGGAAACTTACCTGACCTTATTAGATATCAAAAGGTTCATGTTGATTGACCCAGGTCTCACTTTAACTTGGTCTTAAATACCCAGCATAAAGGAATATCCAAAAGAAGTATAAAATAATGCCATAGTAATAAAGCTAGATATAAAAAGGGGCTCTGTCATTGATGCCATCTTGCAGTTTCCAGCTGACCATGGTTATGGACCATTAGGACCATTAGGAAAAAACTATGGTAAAATGTATAAGAGCTCAGCTATAGTTTTAAAATTTTTAGCAAAATTTGTTCTTCAAATTGTCTCTTATCTTAGAGCTAAAACTAGAGAAACTTATGACAAAGTATCAGACTTATAGATAACCTCTATCAATGAAAGAATCTAAGACCAGCAGGCTCAATCACTATTTCAATTTCTAAGTGTGACTTTCTCCCCAACCTGCCCTTTTATTCTAGTGTGCTCAAGCTTAGATTGTGCATACTTTAATTTCTTAGAAGTTTTGTTTATTTTTGCTTAAAGGCTGACAAAGTCCAAGTGGTCAAACAAATGGAACCAATGACAAATGTGTTATACTTCTTTTACCAGGATCTACCAGACAGACCTTGTAAACAGCTCATAACTACTAAACTATACAATATGACTTCTATGTTGGATTGTGAAGTCCCCTGTACCTTCTCCTTATCCTCTTTGTGGACTATATTCATAGCAATCCTCTGACCTTATAATTTGGCATTCTTACCTGTTTCTTTGGCTTTGTCTCCTCCAGACTTAAAAGCTATGCAGCTACCAAAATTACAATGCCTGGCACCTATCAGAGGCCTTAGATAGACCCTCTGTAGAGTAACTCTAACTGCTGATCACAACTACAACCCTCTTCAGCTGGAGGCAGCCAGAGCTGTCTTCACCCTTTGACCCTCGCAGCAGTTAGGAGTACTTCTTCGGAGGGGGGAATATTGCAGATAGATAAGTTAATTAGATCTCTTGTAGACATTTAGACAGGGCCCTCCCAGAAAGAGCCAACATGGAGGACAATCAAGACACATTCACTGTGGCCAGAATTGTAGGAGAAGAGAAACCACTACATTCTTGTGCTTCTCCTGGGGATAAATAGCACTGATTTATATTCTAAATAGGTATCAATCACCTGGGTGAGGGGCTAAGGTCTTAACCCAGCCTTTCCAGGAAATATCCCTGAACCCCCCACCCTTACTTGTTATGTGACTTACTCCCCCATTTGTCCCACATTTACTCAATATTACCTGGGTAACTATATTTATAATCTTATTGGTTGGTCATGGTTTTGCCCCACCTCATGCCCACCTTGTAATTTTCTAAATATGTATATATATATATAATGCTCAACATCTCTGGTCATGTGAGAGATGCAAATTAAAACAACTGAAATTGCATCTCACTCTAGAAAGAATGGCTGCTGGGCTGGGGATTTAGCTCAGCATTTCTGCTGCTTGCCTCGAAAGCACAAGGACCCGAGTTCAATCCCAGGTACCACAAAAAAAAAAAAAAAATGTAGGTAGAAATGTATATATATATATAATGCTCAACATCTCTGGTCATGTGAGAGATGCAAATTAAAACAACTGAAATTGCATCTCACTCTAGAAAGAATGGCTGCTGGGCTGGGGATTTAGCTCAGCATTTCTGCTGCTTGCCTCGAAAGCACAAGGACCCGAGTTCAATCCCAGGTACCACAAAAAAAAAAAAAAAATGTAGGTAGAAAGAATGGCTGCTATGAAGAAATCAACCAATAACAGATGTTGGAGGGTTGTGGGGAGAAAGGAACCCTTCTCCATTGTTGGTGGGAGTGCAGACTGGTGCAACCACTGGGGAAATCACTGTGGAGGATTCTTAAAAAACTAGGATGAGAGGTTCCATTTGACCCAACTATCCATTTTCTCTGTATCTTCCCAAAAGAATTAAAATGCATCATACCCCAATGATATTTGCACTATGATGTTTATACCAGCATAGTTTATAATAGGTAAATCTTGGAACAGTCCGAATGCCCATCAACATAGGAATAAATAAAGAAAATGCGGGGAGGGTCTACAGTACTCTGCCATGGAGAAGGATAAACTTCAGATATTTATGGGCAAATGGATGCACGTTGAGACCATGCTTTTAAGTGAAATAAATTGGACAGTCATGTGTAAATAGTATGTTGTTTCTCTGCTATGAGAAATTGAAAATTTAAATAAGGACCAGAATGTATAATAGACATTGCGAAATAGCAAGAAAATCTTCTAATAGGAAGGGGAACTGGGGAGGGGTCGGGGAAAGGGAGGAAAGAATAAGATAAAAGTGAGAAAAGAAGGAAAAATGGAAATGAAGCTTTTCTAAATAAGGAGGGGAAAGAGGAGTGAAGAGAGAGGAGAGGACTGGGGGAAAATAAGCATCAAGATATATCATGTACAAGTACAAATTCCCTATCGCAAAAGTGGTCATTATATATATGTAAATTGTACCAATAAACTTAATTAATATGAAAAATAAATGCTAATTATTTCATGGGTCTGAAATCACTATGAATTTAAGTACATCTTGCCATTTACATGGGAAACTTCATAAAAAACAGTAAAGTGTCTGAAAATATTTGATAGAATAATGAAAATCTCCATGATTTGCACTGGAGATAGAAAAGAATTGGAGCTAGAATTATCATAATTTTTCATACAAGTTTCTAAGAAGGCTTAGACTTTCTCAGGCTTTATCGGACTACCCAAATTTTTCATCAAATACAGACAAGCACATTTGGATGCGAAAGAAATATCCTCACTAGAAAGTCAAGAATTGCTGTTATTTAAAAATAGATGAACTCTTATTTTGTATGGCACAGAGCTTTGTCCTAAGAGATCACAAACCACAAATCCAAATATGTATTTATACAAAAAATTTCCTCAAACTTATTACTGGACCAAAATGTTTCTCTTTAATACAGAGCTAAATAGACATCAAAATTGACACAGCACCAATGCTACACCTATATTTCCATAGCAATGTACTTGCTTTTTATTTCTTGTGGGGTTTTTGTGTCATTGTTCTCAAGGGTGTATCACTTTCAGCCTAATGTATGAAATGGATTTGCTTTTTGGTTTTAGTGATAATAGTTTTACCACATACCTTTTTAATAACTTCTGTAATTTTTACATTTTATACTTATTCTTCAGCATGGATTATTCTTGAGAAGTTAGCTGCTGTATACATATAATTAATAAACTGATACAAATGTGAATTATCCTTTATGCAGATGGCAAGTTGACTTTAAAGCCAATATTCTTTTTCTCCATTTGCACTTATTTCCAGCTGAACGTTGCTTCTTACTGCCTTTCAGTCTCAGAGTTATTCATGGCGCTGAGCATGCATCTGACAGTGGCATGAAGAACTTAATTAGAGTCACACTTCTGCTGAATGGATGAACATAGCATTTCAAAGTTTGAACTGGTGACTTTCAGACTTGTGCAGGACAGACAATGTTGCCTTGTCTGTCCGCAGGTCATGGGTTGCTTGCACAAGTCCTACGTACACAGTTGGCGTCATCTGGCTCAAGTAACAATGTGAAATTATTAACCACCCATGAGAACTGCATCCGCAGAATTTGCTCCATTCTTTCCTTTTGTGTGCATTTCCTTGGAATCTTCTTCCGTTTGAAAAAGGAAAATAGTTTTACTATTCTTACTTTGAAATTTCTCTATTTGACTTGGTCAGTGTAATTAATTCCTGTTGCATATTTGAAGTCTCAGTTTCATCATATATACATGGGTGCTGCTGAGTCAAATGATTCTTGAGATTTGACTTCTATGTAACATACTGTAATTTTGTACTACACAGATGGTATTTTCAACGCAGATCACACTGGTGATCTGAATGTGATTTTGGGTTTCTTTATTTACCTATGTTTATCCAGAGGTAATTTATTTAAATCAATTAACTATGAGTTTCTTTATGGAAAATACCAAGAGTAATAGACCCTACCTACACAGAATTGGGAGGAAATTAAATCAGATATTTGTAAGAAGTTTTATAGTACCTAGAACATGCTGGGTACTCATTAAAAATTATAATTACCTACATTTTCTTGGCACTGATGAGGATCTCTCTAGTCAAGAACTAATATCAATAAATACAATATGTCCTATACCTTTTCAAAAATAAACTGCAGTCATTTTTAGTTAAATTTCATTCTTCTGTCTTAAATTTTCTCCTGTTCATAATTTAAGAAACATTTAACAATTCCTTACTTTTATAAATAAATTTTATTTTATATATAAATATTTATAGAAAGACTACTAGATTTTAAGCATATTGTGCCTGATTTATTTTGAGAAAGTTTGATATTCTGATTTTATCTTACAAATGTTAAAATAATGAGGGCTAAGCTAAATTTAAGTGGATTTCCTCTGGTCAGATGAATTTTTCAATGAGTTATTATTAAGTTAGCAATGTCCACAGAGAAGAATTGTATAAAAGACTGAGTTATAACTGTGGGCATTACAACTATGTCAAAATTTTAACTAAAGAAATGGTAGACATGCAAATCAAATTCACAAGTGACACTGTCAGGTATAAATAGTTTTTTTAAATGGGTTAGACTTTCATGCAAAAAAATTTGAAAGACTGAAGAAATAAACTTTATGAGGGAATGGTATACAAAAAAAAGCAGAAAAAAACTAATGAAAAGGATTCCTCTGTCAGCAGCAAAGGTTCTAAAGAAGATTTCAAGTTTTGATTTACTTTAAACTCATTAGGTGTTATGGCTGCAAACAACACCCCCACACACACACATCCCCCTAGATTTTTTAATTAAAAATTAGGATATATAAAAGTGATGCTAGCACTCCCACACTATCCTATGCTGGGGAAGAGATGCTTTAAAAATGGGATAGAATTCTATGTGCCTCAAATTAAATGTAACATTGATCATCGGAAGGATGCAGATGGGTATTGTGAGAATAGGCACGTGTTTCCTTCAAATCACTTATCACAATAAGTAATTTTTGATTCCTTGAATCTCACAGTACTGGAGATTGAACACAGACCCTTCACACTAACCTACAGCCTAAGCAAACTTTTCTTTCTCTTTTTGAAACAGGGTCTTGCTGAATCAGTAACTTGCCCACCCTGCACTCAAACTTGCTATTGTCCTGCCACAGCCTCCCACAGTGCTGTATGACAGGAACGCCAGCAACAGCTTGTAATGTTGTATCTGTCTACACCTAGTTATGTGTACGTGTGTGCGTGTGTGTGTGTGTGTGCCCGCGCGTGCGTGTGCGTGCACGTGCACACATTGGGGCGGGGTTTCCTTGTTCTTTAATAGTAGAATGCAGTTTTGGAGACCAGAAATACTTTGACATTGTACATATTGCATCCCCTTTCTGTTCAGAATGTCTGGCTTTTAGACAATAATTTGCTGAATAAAATAACTAACACACATCACTAACCAAATTAATAGCACGATCTATATTCCCATTTTGTTTCTCACTCTCTACTTTTCTACTAATTAACATTGCGTGTCACTTGCTAATTATTTGATCCCCTCCAGAACAGGGCCACATTTCATTTATCCATGCAGCGTATTCTGACACTGCTAGGCCTACAGACAGGGGTATTAAAAATTAGCTGAAAGGTCGCCAGTAGACACAGAAAGCTGTTACTATTGCTAATCTGCAACAAAAACGGGATTATTTGGCCAGACTTTGAAATGTTTTAATTACTCGAAGGCTGCATTTCAATCTCAAAACATTGGGTTTAGTCCAGGATCATGTGAGTTACAATGACAAAATGAGAATGCAACGCAAACCATGTCTTTCTGAAAGCATGATCTTGCTCCAAAAGTCATATGAAAATCCGGCAGCAAGTCACTAAGGAATCACAAGCATTTCCACATTTTCCTAATTATGCATCTCAAATGCTAGGTATCAAATGCATTAAACTAATTCTCCAGGGCTTCCTACTTCTGTAAAGTTGAGTAATCAATGAGTCCGTAAGTCTGAGAAGCACACAGATGGCTTAAATATTTTCCAGTTCAAGAAATTAAAAAAGAAACTTGACTTTCTCATTTAAGGTTGTAGATGGGGAGACAGAGAAGGGTGTTTCTTTTTGTTTTATTTTGTTTCATTTCGTTTTAACAGTTGGACACAATGTAGTATCCATGACAATGTAACCATGTGCGAATGCTGGAGAAGCAGTGAGCATTCAGTTCTACTCAGATCAAATTGTCCACTTTCTTAAGAATAATGTGCAAGGTCAATGAACAATGTTCTCCTCTTTCCTTCTATGTAAAAGTCTACGCTGCTCTTGATAACATATTGTACACTCGTGATTATGTGTTTATGCACATACTAGTTACTTTGAAAACTCTGTTAGGTTCACTATGTTTAACAATAAAAGTTCAGGACTCCTAAATAAACTTTGGTATTCATAAAAAAAGAAAAAATATATTTAATAGAGTTTTCATGGAACATTCTTATACTAAAAGTTATCTGTTATTTATCTGAAATACAGATTTACTTGGGATCTTTGTATCTTATCTAGCAACATCATCCAATCTTCAGATTTCAATTTTATAGCCACAGACCTTTTATTAAGGTTTTAATTAGTCTTACCTTTCTGGAAAGTGAGAGCTAACATACCTGCACTTTGCATCATTTCCTTCCTTTTATTATTATTATTACAAAACACACATACAAATTTTACTGTCTCAGCCATTTTTAGGTGTACAGTTCAGTAGAATTCAGTATGTTTATCATTTTATATAATCACCACTATGCATCCCCTGGAAACCACCGTCATGGTTTTTCACTATGATTCTGGCTACTCTTATACCCAAGTGTATGATGCAGGTCCAGTTTTTGCCTACACGTGCAAAACTATCATAAATTTTAATGTGTGAATTGGGTGTGGTAAGGGATTAACAGCAGTAATAAAATGATACACTGTGAAAGCTATTTAAAGCCATGGAAAATTGATTTTCAGAGGTGATTGGAAGCAGCCTGTGCTCAAATGTTGCTCAAGAATTTTTATCCAAAAAGACCGAGAAGAAGACAGAAAAGACTTCTGGGAGAAGGTAGGGTGCCATGGAAATGGTGAGATGAATCATGCGAGTGCTCTCGAGAAAAAAAAAATATCTCGAAGTACTGGTATTTAGAAAGACAAATTAACTACCTGAGGCAGTGCGTTCCAGCCCAGAAAGACGTGTTGTCAGTGGGAGCGGGAGAACTTCCCAGGCCGCAGCAATCAAAGGAAAACCTCATCCCTACTGCTGAGCTTGGACACTGAAGGAGACAGACAGACGCCTGAGCAGACAGAAGGACCCCAGCACAGGAAACGAGCCAAGATGGGGCCGAGCACCGCACCTCTTCCCTCCAGACTTAGAGGGGTCAGACTGGGGCATCCGACGAGCTGCCAGCTCCTCGGTCCTCTGTCGAAGGAACAGGAGACTAGAGCGGAACTGGTGCAGGGAGCCCTCGCTTCTCCCTAGACTCAGAAAACTCTGCACATTTTCTGTAACTCTGAGACCTAAAGATCCTCACCCTCTACTTAGGGGAAACCCAACTCCAGCCTGGGGGAGCCGTGGCAGGGCCGATGGATGGTGTGGAACAGCAAAAGGCCGAACTCGAACTCGGGGCTGGAAAGGAATGCGCAGCCTGGGGTTAGGGCAGGGGGATGCCAGCGTCTGGGGGAGCCCAGCAACTCCTCCTGGGCTATCAAACCCCACCTCCAGGAGCTCAGCACCTCTCAGGTCCTGAGTGCGCGCCCCTCAATCCCAGGAGTGGATGAAATATTTGGAAAGTGTGACTCTGTTCTACCAGTGTGGACTCGCCGAAGTTCTCCCCTGATCGGGTTTGCACCTGGGGTGTCACCGCAAAGCCTCCTGCCCTGAAAGGCAGGGCTTGTGCCTGGCGCCTGGACTGGGTTCCCTGACGGCTTCAGAACATGGGCCTGATTAGTGGCGGCACGGGGATGTGACCCGCAGGGTCTCTCTGCCGGCCTATTCCTGCTCTCGGCTTCCTGGCCACCATGACCAGAGCATCGTCTGCCTCCAGGCCTGCTCTGTCTCTGGGGCTGAGCCAGCCACACACGCGCGCGGGCACACACACACACACACACACACACACACACACACACACACGGGACCTTCGAAACTCTCCGCCTTCCAGCCACAGGCATCACACAGGTGGTTCCAGAGACAGGAAAGGGAAAGAAACACCGCAAGGAGAGATTCCAGATCTGTTTTTCGCCGAGCAAGTTCGGTGTTTCTTTTATCTGTGCTGGGGGTTCTTGTTTGTGTCAACCCGTGTGCAAGCGCTAGTCACTGCTGTTACTGCTATGCCGTCTTCCCCTGGCGGTGATGCACCACACCACTACACTTGTCTTTCTGTGAATTCATTATCTTCTCTCACTTTCCTCTTGTGTGTTCATTTATTAGTCCTAGTTTAATAGATTTGCCATCAGATCGTTTATATGTGCAGTTCCTCTTGGTTTATTTTTAAATCTTTGAATAGGCCATTTTTTATGTTTGTATGCCTTATAATTTTTCTTGAAAACTAGAACACTGAATCATTTGATGCCTTTTTTATTTGCTTTTTGTTCTGGTTGAGGTGTGTATGTAATATTTACTTTGGAAAACTAAGTTTTATATGGAATATTTCTCACTACCAAATCAAAAGTATAATAGTTGTAGAAAATTCTAGGCTAAGACTCTTAATTTTTCAGCTAGATAAAATACCTTATGTCACATTATGTTTTTAATATAATCAACTGGTGATGCAAATGCCTAATATTAAGGACTTTTTTATTTTTTAATTGAGGTATTAAAATAATGATGAGAATGCTTAAATAGACATTGCATGGGTAGTGAACATAAATTCTTTTGTAACCAGATGACTTCTTCATCTATTCAAGTTTTCTTTATTGTCCATTTGGTCTTCCCTACTGATTCGTATTTGGGTTTAATTTTCTCTCTCATCAGGTTCCTATTTTGCTTGTTTAAACCTTTTATTCATGTTGGAGAAAAATCATTGAGCACTTCTGAAAAAAAAACAGAGAGCTCTATTTTTACTGATCTACTTACAATTTTGCATAAGAAAATAAACAATTGCAGAGCTCATCTTAAAATTTTAAAAAATGATTTAATAATGACCACTGATGAAAAAGAGACTGAACTAGTATGTGCAGTATCACCATAGGGTGAAACAAGGAATTTGCTAATAAAAGGCCATTGTCTATTTCACCCATAATTTCTAATTTGAGATATTAACATGATTCATAAATGAAATACTTGTCTATTAACTGGTTTCAAAGTATCTGAGGCATCGATTGGCTGCTGGTCATCCTTCCCTCTCTGCCTGTCCATGGCTGTCTCTACCCGTTAGCTGACCTGTTTATTTCAAACCTCATTAACACAAGTGCAGCTGTCTTGGTGTGGAAGAGTAGCATTGGAAGCAAGACTGAGAAATCACCTTCAATGCTAGCTTGCTTATTTCTTGGTAGAAAAACTTCAGTGAGTCATTTTCCTTTTCTGAGCCTCTATGAGTAAGAATAACTACCTTACAGAGTTGGTGTGAAGGCTATATCTAAACTGTGTTGAAAATTTGCTTCCATGCTTAGACTTTTTCAGTATGAGTGCTTCTCAGTTTTTCAGGCACACACAGATTAAAAGGCTTCCTCTCTAAACCTGAAGCCAGGCATGACTTTCTATCAACAGCCGAAGCAAGAAGAGCCCAAGTTTGGGAGTGCAAACTGGTGCAACCACTGTGGAAATCAATATGGAGATACCTCAAAGAGCTGGAATTAGAGGATCCATTTGACCCAGCCTTCCCTCTGCTGGGTACCTTTCCAAAAGAATTAAAAGAATCATATCACAGTGATATATGCTCACCTAGGTTTAGAGTGGCATAGTTTGTAATAGCTAAAACTTAGAAACAGATCAAGTGCCCATCACTTGGAGACTGGATAAAGAAGATGTGGTTTTGTTTAAAATGGAATACTACTCAGCCATAAAGAATGAGAAATTAGAGTCATTCATAGGAAAATGGATACATATTGAGGATATACTCCTAAGTGAAATGAATAAGTCACACATGTATAAATACCAAATAGTTTCTCTGGTGTGAAAAACTATAATAGTACATAAGATCCTAATGATATAATTGTCAATGTGAAATTGGAAGAAGAGGGCTAAAGGTGTAGGAAAATTGGGAAGGGTAGGGGAAAGGTAATAATGGAAAAGAAAAAAATGAGAAAATGAAAAAAATGAAATAAAGTATTTGTAAATAGGGAAGGGAAGAGGGGGTGAAGGGAGGGCAGGGACAAGGGGGAAAAGTGAGAACCAGATATTCTGCTGCTGGGTATCTTCCCAAAAGATTTAAAAGCATCATAGCACAATGATTTATGTGCACCCATGTTTACAGTGCAACAGTCTGTAATAGCTAAATCTTGTAAACAGCCCAAATGCATATTAGCTAGTGAATGGATAAAGATGTGTGTTTTTCTAATGGAACACAACTTAGTCATAAAGAAAGACAAACTAGAGGCATTCACAGCTAAATGGATGAACACTGAGGCCATACCCTTAAGTGAAATAAATAGGAAACACATGTATGAATACTGAATAGTTTCTCTGGTGTGAGAAATTCCAAGAGTAAATGAAGACCAAAATGTAGAAGAGATAATGTAAAATGGGAAGAAAAGGTCCAAAAGGGAAGGGGAAGGAGGGAGGGGGTAGGGGAAAGGAAAGAAAGAAAGACAAAATATGACAAAAGGTAAAAATGGAAACAACATTTTTGTAAATAGGGGGTGAAGGAGTAGAAGGGAAGGGGGGCAATGGGAAAAAAACAAGATCAAAGATATATCATGTACAGGTTCAAATTCCCAATGATGAATGTGATCATAATATATACCTAAAATGTACCAATAAACTTAATGGAAAAATGAATGGATGGATGGATGGATGGGTGGATGGGTGGATGGGTGGATGGGTGGGTGGATGGGTGGATTGGTGGGTGGATGGGTGGATGGATGGGTGGATGGATGGGTGGGTGGATGGGTGGATGGATGGGTGGATGGGTGGGTGG
>NW_022900943.1:6867278-6874671 GCF_012274545.1 Fukomys damarensis | reverse complement strand
TGGATGGATGGATGGATGGGTGGGTGGATGGATGGGTGGGTGGATGGGTGGGTGAATGGATGGATGGATGGGTGGGTGGATGGATGGATGGGTGGGTGGATGGATGGGTGGGTGGATGGATGGGTGTGTGGGTGGATAAATGGGCAGGAGACTAAATAGATAGCTAAGTACATGGACAGATACACAGATAGACATAGAGATATGTTACATTGGAACCTTCAAAATAGACAATAGTTGGTAAGTAGAAAGAGATTACTAATGAATCATCAAAGAGAAACTTCCTCTTTCTCCTAGGCACAAAGCTAAACTAAATTCCCAACCTTCACAGCAGCACCATGGGGACAGATGGACTGGCCAGTCCATGAACTGATGTAAGCTGTTGCCCATCTGATCTCTGAAGGATCTCCCACATAGTAATTCTCCTCACTCCTTCCTCCTTCACTGTCTTGAGGCAAAAATTACACAGCTCTGTTTAAAAGCAAGGGCTGAAGATAAAAGATTCACAAAATGGAAAGAATATGAGTCTTCTCACTTAGCGGAGAACCATTCTTCATAGGAGCACCCATATGAAAACTGTAACCAGTATGATAATGTCATGTGTGCTTGAGATTTGGCTATAGCTTCAGCTACAATTCGAAAAGCACAAGCAATCATGCTTCCGTTTTACACAAACCCTCATGATGAGGAAAGAGAAGGAAGAGCTAGAACTTCCCAGGCTCACCTCCTCCGTGATGCCAGACAGACATAACAGAAACTGTAGGACTCTTCCAAGTCGGTATCTCAGAAACAAGCCTCAGTGTCTATTTGTACACATATCAAATTGGAAAAAGAGAATACTTTCCAGAGCTTAATTAAGACAATGAGGAAAGCATTCAGTTCCAAAAATTAAGTATGTAATAAGTAAATATGATATATATATATATGACATCATAATGCAATTGCATATTGTATTTATATAACTAGTGTATATTACATAATATATAGATAACATAATTAAACCATCACATTTTATACATTAGGATTTTAAGCAGTTATGTTTTTCAAATGATTTAATATTCACTCAGGATATATTGACACTTAACTGCAGAAGGCTGACTTCATAAATATTTGTTAGTAACATTTCTCATCTTTATGCCCTTATTATAGATCTTGTAATACAAATTAAAGCATATTTTGTATAATATTACTGATATTCAAACTGATCAAAAATAGAGTGAATAGTTAAATCTTTGAAAACATTAAATTTCTTTTAAACCCTCTCAAAATAGTCCCCTCACTTTGCTTTGTTTTGTTTCTTTTAGTACCCATTTCCAGTGCATAATGACTGCACTCACTGTGGGGCATCGGTGCGTGCACATAACACATCTCAGTTCCTTTTTCTCCCCTTCATCTTTCCTCTCTCCCTTCTCGCTCCATCTCTTGGTCCCCTTCCTTTTTGAAGAACACCTATCGCCTCTCTTTGAACACTTTTTTCCTACAACTCTTGCCACTTTCTGAAGCTGCTCTGTAGGCTTCTTTTATAGGTGTCTTGATGAGGTGTGATTAAAAAAATACCGTGAGTGCTGCTGCTCAGCTCCATCCAGCAGAAAGGTGAGGCATAAAACGTCACTGCTGATCTCACCCCTGTTCACTGGCTCTGGCCTTGTGCACCTTTTCGCTCTTCCCAAGGCAAGAAGACCCTGCAGGTAAACACTGTGAGTGGATTCAGGATGCCGAAGCAGCAATGACAGTGCAAACTGGTGCTGAATTTTGAAAGCTCAGTAAAGAAACTAAAAGCACAATATAGCAGAGGCCATGTTATCTAAGACCATGCGAAATATTCTTCCCCAAAACAGAAATGCTGTGCTTGACTGACTCTGCTCAGTGACACAAAAGCCTTACATTCTCCTTCACTTTCCCTGATTAAGCTCCTCCGTGAGGCAGAAATGCATGACTGGCCTAACAGACGACTCTTGGTCTCCTCAGTGCCTGAGGAATGCTAGCTATGAATCTAAGCTTCGTGCAACTAAGGATGTAATTTAATAACATGGAATACAATAGGAAAATTCATATATCTGATAACATTTCCTACAAATTATCATGCAAGATATTAATAATCATTAACAATTTTCCTGCAAAAATGCACATGCTTCAAAAGTACTCCATCTCTTCAAGTTAATCCAGATTCTTACTCTTTATCACTTAGATATACAATTAATTATTTCATAAATGACAATTATGAGACTTCAAAACCTGGAAAGAGGGGATCATTCCTTTTTCCTTGAGATATGATCCAAGCTTCTGAATGTAAAACATTTACTAGTTGATACTCTAAGGCTGCCTTTGTTTGTTTCTGAACAGTAAACTCTTAATTCTCCACCAATTACTTTTTACTTTTCCTCCTGCTTATTTCCAATAATCTTTACTGCGATTTCTATGGTTTGAGTGTGTTAATATTAGATATAATTCATGGGATTAAGTAATATCATTGATCAAACGGTCTCTGAATACTCCCCTTTATTATCTGGTGATAAGTAATTATTGCTTGTCAATGCATTATTTCCCTCATGCTATAATGTACTTAATGCTTTACATTTAGCCATTGTTGTGTCATAAGACAAAAATCATTATAACACTTAACTTGCCTCTAAGAATTATAAGCGATAGTTTCTGTAATAGGCTAAGGGTTGTCACATATGGATTTTGACATTCACTTCTAACCGAAGTTGTGAATAATTGTGCTGGACTGTAAAATTTTAACCACTCCAAAATTTTAACTGCTCTCTTTGTGGCTAAAGGAGGAAGATCTTCGTACATATTTCTTTGTATTCTTTGAGACAGAATCTTAGTTCAGAAAAACACCTGAAGTTAAACTTCCACCTAAGGTAGAAATTCATGTCAGTACATGTGGCAGGATTTTCTGCTGGTGACTAATGAATGGGCTGTCACAATTAACAAAACATGCTCATTCGAGATTTTTCTCTTTCTCTAGCATAGCATTTGAAATTTTTGTTTTGCAGGACTACTGATACATTAATTGAATTGTTAATAACGTAAGATGAATTTTAGTCTACTAAGGTAGTTGTGAATTTAGTGTTACTTTCAGTGTTTACCATCTGCATTAAGATAACCATCTTTGATTTATTCATTTAAACTAGGAGGCATCGACTGTCAATTATACCCTGTAATGCATTTTTACCTAAGCCTCCTGTCCCATTCTATGGATGAGAAACTGAGACTTAGAGAAACAGGCACGTGCTCACTGAGGGGAAGCTGCTATAGTTCCTGACTTAGACAGAGCACTCTTTGTACTTCTCAGCCTTGTTGTCTTAGAACGCTTCATGTAGGACTCACACGAAGGTGTTCTGAGGAAAGTGTGGAAATTTTACACCCACAAGTGTGTGATGGATGCAGTCTACTTTTCTCTTGCTACATCGCATGATACTGTATTTATTTATGTCTGCCTGGTTAGATATGCATTAGAAGATTGTAGTCATTGAAATAAAGATGTTAGAAGCTGCAAATGTAATATAAAGAAGTTCCATATTTCCTTCACACACTTTCCCTAATGTCAAAACACTGTACTTTGGCACATTCATCAAAACTAAGAAATCAACATTGGTATATCACTATGAATTGTATTCAAAACAATAAAGGGAGAATTCAGGCCTGGGAAGAAATATAATTCAAATAAATTTAAACTATAAAAAGCTAAATATTGTTTATTTGCTGTTATTTATAATTAACTTTGCCTTAAGTGAATGAGTAAGGCTGGTGATCCATGAATGCATGGGTTCAGTGGGATCAGCGAGGTATTTTAAAATCAAGCATCTGAAACATGAAGAGAGACATCCAATTGTTAAATCCAAGCTCTATTCAACCTAGATCTCTACCACATTTTGCAAAGTCAGCATTTGGAATAATCATTTGGTGAGATATAATATATATGGCATAAATTGGCTATCATATTCAATGTAGATTACAAATAAAGCAATCCACAAATAGTAAACCAAAAGTGGTTCTCTTAAGGTAATCATGTTAGGTGACTTCACTTATGAAATTTAAATCACAAATACATATCAATTTGTCCACATGCAAACTGAAAAATTGCATATTATTTTTAAATAAGAGTGTCATTTAAATAGAAATAGATAATTTCTATAATTACCCATAGTCAGTTTCTCAATGTAGATTTTTAAAATTCTGCCATCCCCCCTCCCCCATTCTCAGAAGAGTAAGCTAAGGAAACAATCAGAGGTTAAAAAGCTCATCAAAGAATCACTACTGATAACGATGAAGAGATGGAAAACAGGGCAAAAATTAGCAAAAGTACCCATGAAAAATATAACCGCTGTGCGTGAATAAACTGTAATACATAAGATCCTAATGATATAAATGACAATGTGAAATGGGAAGAAAGGGGCTAAAGGCGTAGGGAAAGTGGGAAGGGTAGGGGAAAGCTAATAGGGAAAAGAAAAAATATGAGAAAATGAAGAAATGGAAATGAAGTGTTTGTAAAGGGGGAGGGGAGAGGGGGGTGAAGGGAGGGCAGGGACAAGGGGAAAAAATGAGAACCGAGACCTGTCATGTAAAGGTACAGGATCCCAATGATGAATGTAACTGTACCGAATACCTAAAATGTATCAATAAACAATGAGAAAAAAGAAAAATATAACCACTGATAGTAATTGGGCGATGTTTTACCCATTGAAGAAAAGCCCAGTAATTGCAGTGCTCTGCCCTTATGTGGGGATGCAGACGGCACCCTAAGGCGCCCGGCTGTTGCCCGCAGCCCTGGCTTGCACTCAACTTTGCACGCACTGGTTCTTATCCTAGTTACACATGGCCTAGAACCAAGTGACCACAACATACAATACAATTCATTTCCTTTTCTTACTGAGTCAAGAACTTTACCTTTTCAGTTAGAAACAAAGAAACAAAAAAGTTTATGGCTTCTCTTACACATCCAGAATGCCAGTGTCACTATGCTCGCTCTTTGGGGAGTCTGGGAAGTAAAATAAAGGCTTCTTAGACTCAAGAGTAGAGATGCACAGATCACCCAATAACCTCTGATAACTGAGAGAGCTACTAAATAAATAATGAGTTAGCTGCATGCACAGCATGGGTACACAGGAAAAGGGGGAATGCTTTGCCCGGTATGAGATTTCATCATTCTACCCAGAGGAGTGCGTGACTTAAAATTTTTAAAGTATTTCTGCAATTTGCCATCTGCTATTTCAGACTACAATTGACTAAAGGTAACTGAAATCACAGAAAGCTAATATTAAAGAAAAAGGAAACCCATTGTATATGCAATTGTCAATTATGTCTAAGTGTTAGAATGGGAATCAATAAGCACTTTCAACACTGGTGGTGGAAATATAAAATGATGCAATCACTTTGATACAATCACAAGGATTTAGAATTACCTTGTAAATAGTCCCAAAACAGTGACTAACAATTCCCTTTCTAGAGACTTGCCATGAAGAAATTCATATATATGTAATAAGTAGTTAGAGACTATTTATAGCACCATTGCTCATGAGACAAAAAAAGGAAAACTAACATGAATACCTACCAACAGGAGAAAGGGTAAATATATTGTGATATATCCTCACAACAGTGCATCAAATTGCCACTTATAAAAACTATAAGATGTTTCTGCAACATTTCATGTGCAACTATTTGGATACACACTAGTAACACAACAATAGCCAAAAACTCTAATCATTTCAGGCCACTTGTAGAGGAAGGATACTAATCTGATATCCTACAGATTCAGCTGGGGAAAAGGAAGTTGCCCTGATGGGCAGGATAAATAAGCACCAGAATTATTCTGTTTCTTGAAAACATTGTATGACATATCCTAGGAAGCACATTAATATACATTTTGTACACAAAACAGACCAAAACTGAAAAGAGACTGACCCTGTAAATGAGCTGCCAATATCTTAGTAACAACACTTTGATGTGGCTGTAATAAATCACACTGACGGCGTAGGCAAGGGCTACAAATTGGAGAGTCCTCTTCCTATTCCTTCCCTCGATGAACAGAGCTTTAGTTATATTTTTGTTGGCAACCATACCACCCAGTGTCTCACCCAGTTTTCTGGTCAGTTTTATGGCTTACTGTTACCACACTGACAGCCAACATTAACCATGAATCCCGACAACCTTTGTACAAAAGTTTACCCTTGGAGACTGACTGTATAAGCATAAATATAAACTTCAGGAAAAAGCCCCTGTTGGATTACACATATTCATCAGCCTAAGAGCCACTGGCATACAGAAAAAGTTGGGAATGGGAAATCAGTTAATGGCTGTGTTCCAAACAATGAAAGGGTCAGTGATTCTGTGATTTCTTTGCCACAGAAGTGGACACCATGGGGAAGGAGGCCGTGGTGGCGAAGAGCTCCCCAGATGCCTGCGGGCACCTGATAGCAATGCTCTGTGGGCTGGTGTCATCGGTTCTGATTCCTTTTCTACTACAACTATTCTTCCTAGGAATTGTGAGAATGACAGCATCCATTTTAAAGATCAAACCCCGTCCAAAGCTAGTGTAAGGTACAAGTACTAGCTTACTCTTTGTATCACTAAGAAAATGTAATTAATCTTGTTTCATTCTATTAGGGCACTGTCGAAGAATAAAAAAACGCTACACTACAGTGAAAACAAGAATGCTATTGTTTCTCTAACTTATTTTCAAATTCGTGCGGCTGACCTTTTCTTAAAACTTTCAGCATCACAAGGAGACCAGCGGGGAAGGGAATCATGTGCCTGCCAAGTAGTAAAAGGGCAGAAAAACTCACTGATGTGAGAAAGGATTATTGAGGGGGGGGCTCCCCCTCGGGGGAGCAGGTTTAATATTCTCTGTCCGGCAGGCCCGCACAGAATCCACAGCTCTGACGTTGTGGGTCAAGCACATAAGGCACTGTCCTCTCCGAGGGCAGCCCCGCCACAAACCAGGGATTTAAGGTACCCGAGAGGTCACCCTAACTCCACCGGCAGGCAGGCTGCAAACTGAACTCCTGCAGAGCCACGGTTAAGTACTGTTGGTTGCATTGAGCTGCCAATGAATACTTTTGGTAAATGATGAGTATTGCTATATTGCTATATAAATCATGAAGAAAACTAAGTTGCTAGGAAATGGATTTCAGGGTGGAGGTAGTAGTAGGCAAGTCAGTTTTTTACAAGTAAAC
Organism: Fukomys damarensis; assembly: GCF_012274545.1. Classification (NCBI taxonomy): domain Eukaryota; kingdom Metazoa; phylum Chordata; class Mammalia; order Rodentia; family Bathyergidae; genus Fukomys; species Fukomys damarensis. The sequence continues at coordinate 6,867,493 of NW_022900943.1, read as the reverse complement.
TGTTACTGTTGCTTGAAATGTCTTTAGATACAGGGATTTCATTTTGCAGGGAGATTGAGCGCTTGTGTCGTTTTTAAGAACACTGAAAAACTGCATGATTCTCTTTGGCTTTCCTTTCCCAGCTGAAGGCTCAACCGCCTGCCTCGGACGCTCTATGCGGAGCATGCACCGCCGCCTCGCGCCCCGCCCGGCGCTGGGCCCAGTCCTGCTCGCCC
>NW_022900943.1:6855636-6867089 GCF_012274545.1 Fukomys damarensis | reverse complement strand
GGGCACAGCTGCGGGGCCTGCCGGCCGGGGTGGGCGGGCCCGGCCTGCAGCCAGAGGGTCCTGACAGGTAAAGCAGGCGTGCGGGTGCTGGAGGGGCTGAGCCTCCTGGCACACCTGGCACACCTGTGCACCTAGGCTGCCTACACATCACATCGCCCACCCTCTCCTTCCCCGGCTGAGCAGACTGAGGACTGGATAGGTTAAACGCATGCTCTGGTTCTAGATGGTTGGGATTGGAACTCAAGCCTTTAAACCAGGCCTTCCTTCCGAAAGATGTGTTGAGCCGTCACTGTGCTCTAGGGAATGTGCGTGACTCCAGGGTTTATGTTAACTGGCAGGGAGGCGTTCCCAAAGGCCCAGCCCACACACCCGACCCTCTGTGAGTCTGGGGTTCACGCTGAGACCTAAGGAGCGCTGACATTTCAGCTTCCTCGGTTATCCCTGCCGGGAGCTGAGGAGTTTCCCACCGCAAGACCGCATTCCGTCCTGTCAGGTGAGCAGCACTAAGTGTAAACACCAGTGCCTCGCCGGTGGCTCTCCTGTGGCCCTTCACGGACCAGGGGTATAAACGAGGGCTTGTCCAGTCTTTGTTACCATCGAGGCCTTGGGCTAATTGCTTTTATGTGTGTTCTCTGGTTTTTGAAACTCTGTAAAGCAAGGATCCTGTTTATCCACAATTTACAGAAGAAAATTGGGCTTAGAAAAACATTCCCACAGTCATAGAAAAGGCCCCTGGTCTTAGTTACTCTCCTGTACCCCCCGCCTGGTTTTTGCAAGATTTGTGATGTCAAAAAAAAAAAAAAAAGGCAGAAATTCCAAGAAAAAAATGTCAGTAGCAGAAATGAACGTGACAGGGTCACAGATTCATAAATCCACAAGAAAGATGTGGAAATCCACAGGAAAGATTAAAGGAAGCTAACAGAGCACAGCAGTGTAGTTGTATATGGGGAGAAGATAAAAGAAAAAGGCTGGAAGAAGATTTCATTAGGGTTATTTTTAAAAGTTGAATTTCCCTAACCGAAAAGTTCCAAATCCAGAATGCTCAAAATTTAAAATTTTGACACGATTCCACAAGTGGAAAATTCTATAATGTCAAATTCTGTTGTATGGACAAGAGGCTAGGTGAATAAGGCATACATTAAACGAATGAGTTTGTGTGTAGATGGGACTTGCATCATCAAGATATCTCATGATGATGCAATAACAAATATTTTGAAATGCAGGGCCGGGGAGTTAGCTCAGGGTTTCGGTGGCGTGCCTTGCAAGCGCAAGGACCCGAGTTCAATCCCCGGTACTACTACTACTACTACTACTACTAATAATAATAATAATAATATGCAAAAATATACAAAATCTGAAGCATGTCTGCACATACACATTTCAGAAAAAGGTGCCCAGCCTATAAAATAATTCAAAAGAAGATTTGAATATAGACAGATGTAACCATTAATGGATAAGGGGGACCAATGGGCCCATTCTCTAAGCATCCCATAAGGCAGGAGTTTTCACGCCTGAATTTTTCGTCCCTACAGTCAGAAGAAATCTCCTGGACTTTAGCGCCGAGGAAAGGAGCCACTTCGTGCAGGCCCTGGACCTGGCAAAGCGTACCACGCACCCGCAGTACGTCATCGCCACAAGGAGATCGGAAGAGATCCTGGGAGACGACGGCAACACGCCACAGTTTGAGAACATTTCCATTTATAACTACTTTGTTTGGACACACTATTATTCCGTGAAAAAGACTTTCCTTGGGCCGGGGCAGGAAAGCTTCGGGGAAGTGGATTTCTCTCACGAGGGGCCAGCTTTCCTCACGTGGCACAGGTTCCACCTCCTGCAGCTGGAGAAAGACATGCAGGTAGGAATGAGCACTTCCGACTCCGGTTCTTGTAGGTTTACGTCACTGCTGTTCCAAACGATCGGAACATATAATGACAGAGATTTCGCGTTATTAATCTGCCTTTTATCTCATTGCTCGCCCCATACTCTTACTTGCTGATTAATTAAACCTGATCTTTTGTGGAGCCAAAAGAAAGTATCCATGGTGGGGAAAGCCTTGGGAGACATTTCCAGGCATCATGAAGTAGACACTAAGAAATCTCTACAGGTCCTGATTTTTAAAAATGACTCCCATGAAATTTGAAACAAAGGAAATGCACTGGCGCCATGTTTATCAAAGGTGCGTGGATGCCCCCTTCTGGCCCGGGTGAGCGAGTGTCTGTCTTCCCAGGACAAGGCTCACAGTCACACTGGAGATCACGGGGCACACACACACACACACACAAGCACACACACACACACCAAGGATTCTCCTTTGGCTTCAGTCCTGTGCGTCTAGGGCATGGTGAGCTCTGGGCTTTTGCGGTTTCATTTCTTACCTCTCTTCAAGCAGCAAAAACCATCAGTCTTTTACATTTCTCACTGGACCACCTCTTCTTACCAGTTGATTATTCTGTCCAGTACAGGTTAGAGTTCAAGACATGAAAATGTTCCTTTGCATTTTGACTGTTGTATTTTCATTGAACCACATTTTCCCATAGCCATCTGCAGACCTTACATTACTGTATGAAAGTCAACTAAACATTAGCTTTCTTGACTGTTGTAGTCGCTTTATTATAGATAGGTACAAGCATCAAGTTGTACACCAAAAATACATATGATTTCTTTAAAACAAAATAACTCATCCATCAGATATTGCTTTTTTTTTTTTTTTTTGGTACTGGGGATTGAACTTGGGCCCTTGTGCTTACAAGGCAGGCAGCAGCACCACTGAGCTAAATTCCCGGCCCCATCAAATATTGTTTTTAACTAAAAGAAATTGGCTTGCGGGGGCATAAAATGAATCTCAATTTGAACACAGCTATTTCATGATTATCTTAAAAGCAGATACACTCAAAGCACATTAAAGTATTTGTTAGCATAGACATTTTTTTACCAACTTATCTATTTTTTGATAAAATTTGTAATTTTAGAATGCAAATTTCAAAGATCAGATCTCAAGTAAGAAATTCATAAATTAAACCTATTTCCTATGCTTAATAATAATAGCGAATCTCTTCCTCCAAGTTAAAATGTTAAAAATTAACCTAAAAACTTCTGAAGACAGAAAAGGTATTAGATTGACAGATTGATTTGCAGGGTGCTTGGATCAGCATTATTTCAAGAAGGAAAAAATGGTTAGAAGAGAGGGAACTAATGTTCTGAAATACAGAATAAAACATTTATTTGGAAGTAGTCTATCCTTTTGCAGTTTGAGTGTGATTAAATGAATTCACCTAGCACTCCACACATCATATTTTACAGCTCTGATTATAAGTAAAACATTTAGTAGATCTGGGGTGGATAAATCTGTCATTTTTCATTGACCCTAGAGCTTCACGTCTTCAAGTCCTTTTCCCACAGGCATTCCTAGATGGAAGTGTTGCAGAAACGATATCGGGCCTCTAATTGATGGAGGGAAATATTATAACCACCTGCTAGGTGTCAGATACACCGTGCTTGTGTTCCCCAAAGTCAAAGAATGAATTCTCGGAGTAGCAGAGGTTGAGTAGGAAACGTTGATTTGACGGATAGAGGAAATGTTGATTGAGTCAGGAGGGGTCCTGAATGGGTGGTTGGGACCCCACTTTTTAGGGGAAGTTTTTCAGGGCACAACCACAGGGGTACAAGGTGAGTCAAAGCCATCATGGTCCACCAAGAAGGTTGCAAGTGTAGTCGCTCAGTGACTAGTGGTCCAGTGGGGAACAAGTCACATCGCAAGTGTGCACGGAAAGAACAGGACCTCAGGCAGGTGCCAGTTCCAAGGGTCTGGGTCACCACCAAGATGACTGATGTCCACCTAGATTTTTGTCAGACCCGGTGTGACCGCTCACTCCAGCCCTTGGGGAAGTGCCTAGGCCTGGTCACTTTGTCTTTATCCTGAGGCCTGGCCTCCAATGGATGCACCTCTGGCCATGGTCCTGATGTGTTTTCGCCTTTCGTCCTGAGTCTCTGGAGGGCCCAGCCCTATCTGTCTAATAATATTTTATCTAATTTAGCTGCCTGTAGTAAAAGGACAGGTGGGTGGTCTTTAAAAGGTTCACATCACCTGTGTAACTTCAACCTCTTTATATCACAAAGCATCCAACAAATTGTGATCTAAACGCAGTGTCCTGCTGAGAGGCCATGTGCAGTTGCCCGTGCCCCCAAATGTCCACCACTGAGCCACAATGTGATGCCAATGAGCCCTGGGAAGCTGCCACTGATTGTGGTGAACCACTGCGATGGCTTCTAAATGAGGGCCACAGACCCTTGGAGATCCATAACCTGGGAACCTGCCGCACCTCTAAAATACCCAAGGACAGGGAAATGCATCCTAGAAAGGAACCGAAAGTGAAAAGGCAGACGGTACTGTGTGCTTGAGAGATAAGACAATGGCAATCCCGTCATTTAAATCTTACCCCTGATCCCAGCACTCCAGAGGCTGAAACAGGAGGATCACTGTGAGTTTGAGGCCAGCCTGGGCTACAGAGTAAATTCAAGGTCAGGCTGGGCTATGTAGTGATACCCCATCTCAAAAGAAAAAAATTCTCATCTCTGAATGTAACACCTTAAAGTCCTTAAGAAATGAGAAAGAACAGATAAGATAATGTATGTTTTGAGGAGCCCAAATTAAATAAGCCTGTAATCTTACTGCAGCATTTTTAAAAACTGTGAGATCAGTGCTAACTGGAAACTGGGTCTTTAATCTAAAAAGCAACAGGCACAACAATTTATTCTGTGCCTCCTGCACGGATTTCAGGCAGGTGGGCACCTAAGTCTTAATTTAGATTCTGGAGCATCAGTCTCTCACCAAACACCTTGAAGCCACTAAGGTAAAAGAGACCTTGTGCCCTGACACCAACCAGAACTTAATGGACCGTGGCCGATTAAATTAAATAACAAATGGAAACATAACAGAAGTCACTGTTCCAGAAAACAAAGTTGGATCTGGCATCTGACTAAGAGGCAGTGATGTTTAGATAAAAGACAGGAAATGAAAAATAGAAATGTCAAGGAATGGATGTTTTTATGGAGGTCCTTTGCTATAGCCAGGAGAAATGGAATGACCTGCTAAGAAGGGGGGAAAGGCGATAACTCTCTCCTCTCCAACGATTTGAGGAATAATGGATTGAGTGTCATTCTTCTGGGTTCTGACCTCTGTTTACCTCCTCGGTGGCTGCGGCCCCCGATTCACTGGTCCCTCGGTGACAGGCAGCCAGGGAGCAGAGCAGAACTAACAGTGCCCTGTGCCGCAGGACATGCTGCAGGACCCTTCCTTCGCCCTGCCTTACTGGGACTTCGCGACTGGGAAAAACGTGTGTGACGTGTGCACAGACGACCTGATGGGCGCCAGGAGCAGCTGGGACCCCGCGGCCATCAGCTCCAACTCCGTCTTCTCGCAGTGGCGCGTGGTCTGTGAGTCCTTGGAAGACTACGACACCAGGGGGACGCTTTGCAATAGTAAGTTCCGGGTGACACCCGCCGCAGTGCCTGAGAGTGAAATCCGTTACCGTTAGCGGAGTGTCTGTAGGCAGACGCTCCTGAGGCACCTGCGGCGTGCAGGGTCCGAGAGGCGCCCGGGAGACAGAAAGCGCCTGTGCATTTTGACATTGCTTTTCTTGGTGAATTGGGTCCCGGCGTTGCCAACTGCCTCACTGTAGAAAGGTCTGGTCTCATGAATTAATCCTCTCAGTACGCTCAGCGCTACTCAGGAGTCACGTGTCTTGGGTTGGAATTTCACAGAACATCTTTCTCGGGAAAGTCTGAAAGATGAAAATGTTTTAGAAATGTTGGGGGGCGAACATGATGGAGGAAAGAAGGAAAGACAGGAAAGAGCACAAAGAAAATAAAATTCTCTATGTTTTGTTTATTGTTTGTTTTTTCAAAGAGTTAAAAACTAAATCTGAAGTCAGGGGACAGGGTCGGTAGGGGAAGAAACCTTTCAGTTGGTCCCGCCAGCTCCTGTTCTTCTGCCCTTGTAAAATAAATGTCAGCGACTCTGGGTTGCCCCCAGGAACATCCTCCAGTGAGTTGAATGTTTCCTTGGTAGGTCAGGCTCTGTTCTTGTGAGAGTTTCTGATTCCTTTTCTTATATTGTTATTAACTGTCTCTGTGCTATGAACAGGAGGCCTTCATTATTAGAAGTTCCTGCTCTGTGTAATTTTTTTCTTCTTCAGGCATTTATTCGTCCTTTGAATGTTTGCTCTTGTACATAAAATCTAGAAGCACGGGAATGTATTTTATTATTTTGTCCACGTATTCTTTTGTAATGCTCATGCACCAAGTAGTAAATTATTTTGTAAGCTTAAAAGGACACTTTAAATAGATCAGAAAGAAGTTGATACGTGTAGTCGTCTCACCATTAGAAGGATATATAGATGGGTGTGCTGTGTACAGAAATGTGATTATCAAATTTCCTACTGTAGGTGATCAAAACTTAGAATAAATTTTTACCTGTTTGGTACACTGAAAGAGCGGTCCCACCTTTTGGCAGAGAAAGGAAATTGAGAATCATGGTCTCTTCATACTGAAATAGTTATCTATTTCTGGTCAGGCTGCTGTATTGGGGCTTTAAACTTTCATAGGCATTTTCCTTTAAACTGTCATAGGCATTGATGATTAGATAGCAAAATAAACAAAATTTAAGTGGGCATATAAAATTATAACATAGAAAGGAAGATGAAAAGGGAAATATTTCTTTTATTAGAGTTTTTCTTTTCAATTCATATGTATGTTTCATAATTTGTGACCAATTGAAATTTTTTCTAAAGATTGCTCAGTTCAAGGTGTAAATACCAAGCATTCTATTTATTAGGTGAGACAGAGAAAATATGAACTTTACCTTTTATTGAGCAAATATTTCAGATTGGAACTTAGGTTTGTGAGATTATTTTGGAGAAAGCACATCCTGCTTTGACAATTACCTCATCTGTCAGGGTGGTACTTTCTCCTTCAGACATTTTTATGTATCACATGTTTACTCACAGAAGCAGGACCTGGGGACCTAGATTTTGTTTCACTTTTGTGTCGCTGAGCAAGTACTTCTTAATTTGTTGACTATGCAGGAGGAACCTATTTTGCAGCGTTCCTGCTTGGTACAATGTTTTGGGAAGCAGTGGAGAGGCTGTCATGTTTGTCTCCCCTTTTTCTCAGGCACGGAAGGGGGACCCATCCGGAGAAATCCAGCGGGGAACGTAGCGAGGCCCACGGTGCAGCGCCTTCCTGCTCCACAGGACGTGGCTCAGTGCTTGGAAGTTGGCTCATTTGACACTCCTCCCTTCTACTCCAACTCTACAGACAGTTTCCGGAACACGGTGGAAGGCAAGTAAATGCAATGGGCACGTTGATGTGCTCCGGCTAGGAGAGTAAGTGAGGGAGCCCGGATCAAGGCTTCAAGGCTCAGAACAAGTTCACTACCATGTCGGTCCTGTGAGCACTCTGAATGCTGCTGCTAATGATGGAGTCACAATTTTCTGCTATTTAATTATCATAGCAGAAGGCATTGGCAATTATTCTCCACTCTTGCATAGCTAAAAACTACTTACAATCAAATTCTAGGTGGCTAGCTGGCCAGGATGTATAACAATATCTAAATTTAACATTGCCAAATAATATTCGAGATGGTTGTAGAATAATTTATTTTCTAAAAATGCATTATGATTTAAAAAAAAAACTCCAAATACCTAGATGACATTCTGTAAAGCCTGGATTGAGTATGTGTTTCATTAAGGGTGTATGGTCCTATAACACATTTTTAAAGTTTGCTGAAAAATCAGATTAGCATCTGGTGATTCATAATTCAGTTTTTGCATTTAATGACATTGTGATACTATTTTAAAGCTGAGGAAAAGGAAATCTGAACAGATAGAAGGACATTCTCAAGCTATTCAGGGAGTTAGTAACAGTACAGATGCTAATCCAAATTAAATATAAATTTCTATACTGTAAATCATGCTCAATACATAAATAACCCTGTGAAAGGCACATAATTACACATAAATTTATTATAATCAAATTACTGTTAAATTTCCTTAAATATAGCCTTGCACATGTTAGATATACCCTGAACCCCTATGGGAAAAGATCTCTCGGTCCTGTTTAAATATACTTATTTGGAGATGGTTCGATAAATAATGACTACAGTTTGGCTAAACTCTATCTGTACACTAAGACCCTAAGTATTGCTTTCTGAATCCACAGGTTTAGCCATATAAATGCACAACCAAAAGAATAGTGCTGAGTCAGGTGCCGTGTACCTGAGGGGCAATCTCTAGGTGTTTCTAAAATTTAAAAACAAGGCAACGGATGGATGGAAGGAAATGAATGAATGAACGAGTGAATGAATGAATAATGGCTGTAGCTACACAGTGTTGCTCCAGGCCAACTCACACACTTGTAACTCCGTTCTACGTCCTAGGCTCTCCATTTGTGTTTCTGTTCTGTTCAGAATCTATTCGCATCTTCTCACTAATACAGTGGTACCTGGCTTCGCAAATGCTTCTGCTCATGGAAGAAAAACTGTTTCACAAACAGAAGGATTGGGCCAAATTTTGTGTTTGTTTGGGGATGGACTCAGCGTCATGTGGTGAAGGTGTCTGTGGCCATCTTTTCCAGAAAGTGGAACACATTAAGTTTGTGAACCGAGTATCACTATGGAAAGAGATATTTATCAAAAGTTCTATAAATATCTTGGCAGTAGGTTTTTCAGTCTCTAGATGGCAAGGAAATGCTGAGGAAAATTTATCTGCCCCACAACATAATTCGCCAAAAATAAACGTGCAGATGGTCACCCAAAAGGTGCAGAGTAAGGATGGAAAGCAACACCTGGTGATTTAAATTCAGAAATGGAGCGCCCCCAGCTGTGTCAGCAGTTTGGGTCACAACTGGAGACTCCCGCTATCCTGGTCTCCACACAGAACAATGTCTACCTTGCCAAAACGGAATGCTCTATATATTTGGACTGGTGTCCTTTGCAGGTCATTATTTTTAACCTGCAGGCTGCAGCTGGAATATCACGCTGTAGCTTAAGAGTAACCTAGTTCTGAGTATAGCAAGGAAATGTCTCAACCGTTAGCGCAGAGAAGCAGTGCTATGATATTAGGGTAAAAGTCGGCTTGACAAGCTTTGAAAAAATTATGTCCCAGTACAATCCCTGCTGCTGATTGAAAAAATAGTGAGGTATTTGCAATGTTTTCTACTCTTTGCATCCATACTTTGAATCTAGGTTACAGTGATCCCATGGGGAGGTACGACCCCGCTGTTCGGAGTCTTCACAATCTGGCCCATCTATTCCTGAACGGGACTGGAGGACAAACCCACTTGTCTCCCAATGACCCTATCTTTGTCCTCCTGCACACGTTCACCGACGCCGTCTTTGATGAGTGGCTGAGACGACACGATGCCGGTGAGTCACCCACGTGCTCTCTGCAGAGGGCATTGTTCCCGGGGCACAGTTAGCAGTGTGTGCTCGATCTTGACACTCATGAAATACACTTCAGAGCAAGGATAAAAGAATTGCCCACTCTAGCTGCTCCCAGATACTCACTACCACTCTGAAATTGCAGGCGTCTCTCACAATAGTTCTTTTAAGATGATGTTTATTGTATCATTTACCAGAGCTAACCAGGTAATTTCTTCTCATTTTGGCTACAAAAAAATGACTGCCATGTTTCCCAAATTTTTCTTCCCCGTATCTCCCAGCAAACATTCTCACAGCCCTTTTAAATGAACGAGAAAACCTTACAAAGCTCTTCTTTGCTGCCCCAGAAGATCAAAATTTTATAGCCGTACTCCACAGTTCTGTGTTTTATTGCTTTATGGCCTTATATAATGGAAATTTTGTTCAACTTGAGAAGTTAATGTTGATTTTTATGTCACACTATAGGAAATCTCTTTTAAGCTCATCTCAATGTGTTCTTTAAAATATTACTTAAAAGGTCTCTTTTTCTGCACCCTTACTCAGTAGAAAGTCTTGCATTATTTTCAAACCATTAAAATGCTTCCACTGGTTAAAATGTAACTTCCATGTTTTTAAAAACATGTTATAATTTTTTACTTGTTTGCTTTTACTTGATCATGCACATAAACTTGGCAATAGAAGTTAATTATCTACTGATTAATCTAGTGAAACCTATCGTGTGTGTGTGTGTGTGTGTGTGTGTGTGTGTGTGTGTGTGTGTGTAAGCCCTCTAATCCAACCTTTGTGGGACCTTTAATGGAGGAGTAAGTCCAAATGGTTTATTCCATCAGAAAATCATTTAGGACAAAAGTAACTTGCACATAAATATTTGCTTACTTTTAAGATTCAAAGATTGAAGTTATACTTTATATTCTGTGTATTTAACTACAGCCACAGCAAATTATCTAAAATTTGTATTGTCAGGATTCTTTTTTTTCAAGTGAACCAAGAAAATGAGACTTTCACGCTGTACTCTGAGAGTAGCAGTCTAGATTTTCATACCTCTTTATTGAGTGCTTCCTAACCTGCAACTATATATTGTCTATTCATTTCTAACAAATCTTCCCAGAGTGTTCAACATATCTTTTTATAAGCACAGTTATCACTTTATTTTTGTTTAACTAGATTAATAGGTGTAGGAATTATTAAAACCAACTTTTATTACATATCCATTGTGGTTACTCGACAGCAATGCACGTTATATTTACCCAGTCAACCACAGTGTCTCGGGTGTCCATGAATTTCTCAGCGGAAATGGAGAATCTTAGTATTGGAAAGTCACTTAAGCTAATTTTCTTTCAATTATGAAAATATGTATTCTATTGCCTTTCATATATTGATTTTAAAATAATCATTTCACATTCATAGTAATTTTCTAAAGGTTCCTCGGATTTTAATTTAAATGTTATTGTTAAATCAGAAACAATTACCTTGATTCTTCTTTGCCTCCTGTTCCTTTCTGTTGAGTTATATGAAGCTTAAAGTTTCTCAGTTCCCTTTAAGTAGTGAGGAGAGACACACCCTAAATTCAAAGTAGAAAATTAGCTTGTACAATATTTCTGATAAAATGTGACCATGAAGTTATAGGATAGGTCAAGGCAAATACTTATAAACTGTATGAAAGCTAATCCCAATAATTACCTTCTTAAATATTCCATATACCTTCAAATACCCCTTGGAAATCCAGGTGTGGTGCTGCACACCTATAATCCCATCACTTGGGAGGCAGGATCCCCATGAGTTCCAGGCCAGCCTGGGCTACATAGTAAGATCCTGTCTCAAAAACAAAACAAAACAAAAAATCCCTTGGAAAACAATGTAATAGAACAACTATTTGTAATTTGTCAAAGAAGAATTAAATTACAAGGAGAGTTCCTACAACCATCAGTAAAACATGAGTCTTTTTAAAGATAAGTCTAAAAGTAGTGAATGAGTTCCTTTTTTTTTTCTTTCTTTCTTTTTTTTTTTTTTTTTTTTT
>NW_022900943.1:6805821-6855252 GCF_012274545.1 Fukomys damarensis | reverse complement strand
TTTTTTTTTTTTTTTTTTTGGTACTGGGGATTGAACTCAGGTCCTTGGGCTTGCAAGGCAGGCCACCGAACTGCTGAGCTTAATCCCCGGCCCAAGTTCATTTTTTGAAATGTATTACTTTATAGATATTAAAGACAATTCAAAAATCATAGAATTATTAAAATACATTCTACACACCAAAAACAAACACTAGCCAGGCTGTGGGGCAAAAGGAACCCTTCTCCAATGCTAATGGGAGTGTAGACTGGTGCAACCATCATGGAAATTAGTGTGGAGATTCCTCAAAAACTAGGAGTAGAAGTCCCATTTGACCCAGATATTCCCTGGCTGGGTATGATCTTGAAAGAAATAAAAGCATCATTCCAGAGCGATATATGCACACCCATGTTTATAGCAGCTCAGTTTATAACAGCTTAAGCTTGGAAACAGCCCAGGTGCCCATCAACTAGTGACTGAATAAAGAAGATGTGGATTTCTTTTTTTAATAAAATACAGTACTACTTGGCCATAAGGAAGGATTAACTAGAGACATTTATAGCTAAATGGAAGCACCTTAAGACCATACTCTAAAGTGAAATACATAAGACACACATGTGTAAATACCACATTGTTTCTGTCATGCGAGAAACTAAAAGTATAAACGAAGACCAAAATTTATGATAGATACTGTGAAATAGGAAGAAAATGTTCAAAGGGAAAGGGGAATCAGGGGGAATGAGGGGTAAAGGAAAGGAGGAAAAAAATGCGACGAGAAGGAAAAATGAAAACAAAGCTTTTGTAAGATGGAGGAAAAAATAAGAACCAAGGTACATCATGTAAAGGTACAAATTCCCAATCATGAATGTGATCATACTGTGTGCCTAAAATGTAGCAGTAAATTTAATGAATAAAAAGGACATAAGTAATAAACATTCATTAAACACATTGCAATCCCCACAAAACATATGTAACTAGAAGGACAGGCAGGATGGGGGAATAGAGAGAAATGATCGCAGTTCGGGATGAGCATGCCCCAAAGCTCTGTTAATCTGTAGAATCCACATGCACGAATTGAAAACAGCATAATTATGGAATTAATTATCAGAGTCACAAAGGAGTGAGAATTGCATTTCATAGTTAAAGGAAATTACCTCTGTCCGTGGAGTAGTATGCATTGGAGTTCTCATATTAGACATATTAGATGCAGCACTCTGCAAAGCCCCAGAACTCTGCCTACAACGACCCTAAATCCTACTCATTAACATCGTGGGTCTGTGTAGCAGGTAATCTAACTCCCCGCTTTCTCAACTGACAACTGAGGTAAGTTTTAAACCCAGCAGCACACAAGTTTCCTGCATTTTCTGAAGAAGCACTTTTTACATTTCCTAGAATGATGACTGCTGTACCTGTCAAGCTGTGAGAGAGATGAAGTACTCACACTCACACTCACAAATGCTTTCACAAATGTTACTCAAACACCTGCTAATTCTGGGCTGGATTTCAGTTTCCAGAAGTACCATGCAAACCTCCAAGGGAAAAAAAAAATGTTTTTCTTCCTGGAAATTCCCTACCTGTTGGTAGAATTCAAAATAAACAAAGGTAAATAACTGTATACTATGTTAGATGGTAAAGAGTCTTTGTAGACAAAGTCAGAAGGAAAATAGAGCAGACTCAAGGTCATTGGGTTTCATTTTAAGAGAGAAAGGGAGCTTTTGAAGAGTCTTGTATAGGGAAATAAAATGAAAATCCTATTGCTATTATTCCTCCACTTAGTTTAGTGAACTTCATGTTATCAAACAACTGGAGTTAAATTGGTTTGAGGTTGGACAAGGCAAGAAAGATGAAGGAAAATGGCAAGTTTAAAAATGTATCTAAAGTGTTAGCCATAAGAAGTAATTTTAGCAAATAACAACTAATACCAACTGGAATGAGAGTTGCCTGAATGCAGGAATTTTGCCTGTTTTGTTCAGTGCCGTGGCTCATGACTAGACCAGTAATAATTTTTCATAAATAAATGTTATAAACAAATATTATATAAATATTATGCCACTTCTGCTGTCAATTTTCTTCAGCCTCATGCTAAAGCATCTTCTGTGATTCATAGGACCACAGTAACATTTCAGGTCGTAGGCCTCTGGCAAACAGAAGAGCTGATGCCTGCCTGGCCTCTCACATCTCCTGCACAAGCCAACTTCCTGCTTTGGTTTTGCGACATTCCATTTGGCATTTAATTGTATATTTAATTATAGAACAAATAAGAGAAATAACTCTTTGCCACAACGAAACTACCATTCCTTTTATATCTAATGACAGAAACACACTAATAATGTAGATGTCTCGTATTTATTTATTTACTTAGTTATTTATTTATTTTGGTACCAGGGATCGAACTCAGGTCCTTGCACTTGTGAGGCAGGCAGTGCAACCACTGAGCTAAATCCCCGGCCCTGTGTCTCTTATTTAAATGGCTTCATATCTAAGTACACAGAGAAGAGAAGACAAGAAGTTCATTGGATTGCAAGAACTTTATCCAAATTCTTAAGTATATTTTTCTAAGAGTAAAACTGTTGTAATAATATTCATATTGATTTCTCTGAAAGGAAATAGAAAAAGATGAAAAATATTAAACAGAATTTCTGAGAGCCAAAGGCCTCCTCCAATAGATACACCACCACTCAAATTTAAAGTACTGATTGTGCTACAACGTACTGCAGGTCTATCTTTTCTCTGGCTTTGCAAAATAAGTTTAACAAATTTCATTCAAATTATTTTTCACAATTTAAAATAAAACAATCGATAACATGACAATAAATGCTAAACTTCCTCTGTTTTGTGTCTTCTTTTAATTAAGTGCATGTTGACGCTGCATTCAAAACATTTGTACTGTATATGTAATTCTCTGTTCTGCTAGAGGAAAGCTTTCTTCGAGCTTTTGTTCAGCGTAAAACACAAAGAACATGTTTTGCAGGTTTTCCTCAAATATTGGACACCTTCAGAACATAATAATGACACTAATGTTAACTTTGTGTCTTCTAACGAGCTATCTCTGGGATATTCTAGATATCTCCACATTCCCACTGGAGAATGCCCCCATTGGCCACAACAGACAATTCAACATGGTGCCGTTCTGGCCCCCAGTCACCAGCACAGAAATGTTCGTCACCGCTGCAGACAACCTCGGGTACACGTACGAAGTTCAATGGCCAAGTGAGTGTTGGAAATGCACTTTTACTGCAGTGCATTCCGAAGCAAACCTGTCATCTTTAAAGTCAAATCATCACAGTATTCCGGGGTTTACCTTTGCTGTTTGGGTTTTGAAGCTTTGCATCGGGACATTAATTTGGGAGTAGAGAGAGGGGATTTGACATCTACTGAGAGCACATTCTGACCAGACGTTGAGCTGATTATGTGCTAGTGTGTCCTACACTCCTCACAACTCCTTTGAAGTATTATGTCTCGTTTTGCAAATGCGAAAACCAAGCCTTAGAGAGGTTAATTGTCTAAGATTTCAAGTCCTGTAAAATCATGAATTCTTGCCTCTGTCTCTTTATAAAAGAAGAGGGATTTGTGTATTTTAAGCTACTGTGACTGAGATTTTGAAATTCACAATGTTCTCACTCAGTTTTCTATCTCTTTCTCAAAAGACAAGGGCAGTAGAGTTATTGAAAGAGCCCAGGATTTAGATTTTGAAAAATTTGACCTCCAAAATCAACCAGTTCTCACCTAGCAAATCACACGGGACAAGAAACTCACACCAAGCCATCCTTTTTTTTTTTTTTTTTTTTTGCCTTTAACGTGGAAGTAAGATTAACTGTGCCCATACCACACACTTGTAGAAAACAAATTAGCACCTTGAAGATGACTGCCTTGTCTGTAACTGTATTACAAAAGATGGCCAGTAAAAATTAAGCCTGAGTATGTCTGTTAAAGAATGTAGAAGACTACCTAAAATTGAGGTGTCTAATTTTTGGTAATAGCTATTTAAATATTTATTTTATTTACTGTCATTTTCTCTTTCAACCAGGCCAGAACTTTAGTATCTCTGAGATTGTTACCATAGCAGTGGTTGCTGCCCTAGGATTGGTCGGACTCATTTTTCTTGGCACTTCTTATCTGATTCGTGCCAGAAGCAAAATGGACGAAGCCAACCAGCCTCTCCTCATTGACCAGTATCAGCCTTATGACGGAGGATACGAAAAAGCCCAGAACGCTACTCAGCCCATGGTCTGATGACGTGCCCTCCACCCCTTTGCACAGCGCTGTCAGGAAACAGCTTGGTTAAAAATGAGCAGCATGAGTTGCTCACTATGTTTTCTTTTTCTGTGCTCCTTTCTTATACAAGCATACGTGGTCATTAAAGCACTGCTTTTCAGAACTGAGAAGAGTACTTCAGACTCTTCTGCATGGTTCCTAATTATCAGCTCTATTTAAAATGTTCAGTTGCACCAAACCCCATGGCATTTAAAAGCTAGGGTGGTGATCTCTGGCATAGTTTAAAGGTTGACTACACCGTGTAAATAAACTGCTGTGCTTTGTTGCTGGGAAAGGAAAACAAAGTTTGATAGCAGTCTTTCTAAACTGCACAACTAAGCACTTCTATGCTTTTAAAATGTAAACGCAATTTCATTATTGATATGGGTCAACATATATGAAAGCAGCGGCCTTTATTAAAATACATTATATGAAATGATAAATAAATGGGATCTTAATGGGCGTTTTCAAATCGGTGCTCTCATTTGAGTTTCCGCACGTGATCTTTACCTCGAGCTCAAGCCCACCGCTAAGTCACAGTCTCTGCCACACGGTGAAGAAGTGAAACCTTCACTTCGCTGAGAAGCAGCGGGTGTTGTCTGTTTGCCACTGTGCTCCCTCGGCATGAATTCACTGAAGATGGAACTTCATGCCTTTCAGCCCTGGTTCACACATCTCTCTGCCTCACTCCTCTTCCACCAACTTAGGGGTTCCCCAAGAGAGCACACAAGTGGGGGACGAGCTCAGGGATGTGCTACAGAGAGATAACATCCTACTCACTGTGCTTCATTTAAACAACACTCTCTTAACATTTACGAGGCCCTGTGGGCATATGCAAAATAAAATATTAAAATATTATTTTGTTTGTCCCTGTCTTGATCCGGTTCTGCAAGGATGCTGTTTTTCCTATGATTTGATACCACAGTTTTTTCTGCTTTTGATCTTGCGTATGAGGCAGTTTCCTAAAGGCAGTATGTCTGCTGTACAAAAATGAACAAATATTACAATTAAAATCATAATGGGAAGAAGTAACTATAGTAATCATACCCTATAGAAAATGACTAATTTGATGTTCCCAACTCACTATCCAGAAAGCAGATTACTCCTGCTTGGTTACTGTTTTTTTAAGGCTATGTACACAAGATAAACAAAAAAAAAAAATTAAAGAGTATCACATAAAAGTGAGATTGTTTTAAATTTCCACGTAGAATTTTTCAGTTGGTTTCCTTAAATACATTTCAACGTATTAAAGTAAATATTCATATCATTTCAGAGAAATTATGGTGTAATGTAGTTCTTATATGAAACATCAGTGAAACTAAACACCCCTCCTTCAAATGTTTTGGACATTTACTGAACTTATTTCAGACATATTTATTAGGCCTATACTAAGTTACAGCGACCGTTCAAGACACTGTGGATTTCGGAGGAGAAAGTCAGGACTGTAAAACTGAGAAGGTCATGTTACACTTGTGCTTCACGGAATGCCAATGGGTTTACCAAATATAAAAGTGGAGAAGGGCATTCCGCTCAGAAGCGACAGCATGAGCGAAGGCACAGAAGTTTGAAAGAGCAGGGAACGTTCAAAAATATAAAGTAGGTTAGTGTGGTTAGAACGTAGCTGTCATGGAGGAGAGTGGAGAGATTAAATTGGGGATAAAACCGGAATGTCCCATATGCAATCCTAAAAAGTTTGGAATCCATTCGGTGGAAAAAAGGGAACGGAGTAAAGCTGTAAATAAAAATGTATTTTTTGAAGATACCAGTGGTAGAGATATTTATAACTAAGGTTGATGAGGAAAAGTAATTATATCACTTCAAAGATTAAGGCGACATTCCAATTCTTCAATGTTTCCTTTAGAATTTCCTGTGCTGCCTAAATTTCGCGTGTTACTATGGAGCAGTTCATGGGAGAGAGAAAGAAGGCCTGGCCCGATATGAACATGAATTTTAACTAATCCTAACTGTAAGAAAGCTCGCCACAGTACCTTATAAACACAGCTGCATCGTCTTATTCGCCCCACTTTCATGAACTCTTATTTATTGTGCAGATTGACAAGATCCTACCATCCCTACAATGTGTCATATTATTCATGCCAAATAGTACACATTCGGTATCTTGTTGATTTTTGCTCTCTTCTCTGCCCTCCGGTTCCAACGGTGAGACTGATATGCCCTCCCTGGAAAACAAATTTGACACCACTCTTCAAATCCATTCTTTCCCCTTGCTCAAGTGCCCACTTTAATTCTACCACCCGTGCTTACTTTTAGAGCATAAATGGTGTGGGATGAAATGCCCAACACTCCCATACAAGCAAGAATAAACAGCTGTTAAATCCGTGGTCCCCAGTTCCATCCCGCCTTTGTTCCTAGAAACATATTTCAGAGGTAATGCCAAATTACAGTTTCTTGAAACTAAAAAATAATGAATACAAGGGAAAAAGAAACTTGGGCTTTGTAATTTAAGTCTTCCAAGATTTGATTGTAAGATATTTATTCTGGGCTCAGCTCATGAATATCAAGTAAAGCTACACATTTTGGCCCTTTTCTACACCCTGGTTCAAATTTGCATCAACAAACAAATACGGTATCCAGGTGGGCAGAGGGGTAATAAGAAATGGGGAAAAAAGGGATTTAAAATATTGGTATGGCAAGAACAGAGCCTGATAAAGAAACAAAATATGATAAGGAACGGTGCAAAATATGCTAGTTCAAAACTGTGACTGCAAGATTTAAAGGACAAAGGGAGACGAGCACTAGCAGGATACTTTATGAAATAATCAGATTGTAGTGGATTTCAAGTTTAATAAAAGCCAACATTTTTCCTCCTTTTATTTTTATTTTTTTCAGCTTGAATTGAGTTTATTGGTACATTTTAGGGATACAGTACAGTTACATTCATTGTTGAGATCTTGTACCTCTACATGACAAGTCTTGATTCTCATTGCGATGCTACGTCGGGGAAAGCAGTACTCAACTGGCAGAGGAGGAAAATATTCACACATCGAGCTTCACTGATACATAAACAGAGATCTGTGTTGTCCAAGCCACATCAGAGGGATTTGTGCCACATGGCGAGGGTCACACTGACAAACTGGAACGTCTACCTTCAAATGTTAAGTGATACAATTACTAGCCTAACATCTTTCAGTGCTACCATTTCCCTCAGCTCTCACATCCATCAGTAATTGTGTAATACACAGTCAGCATCTATCGACTGTTATGTCCTAAACGCTGAACTCATCAGCTGAGGAGATTTCTGCCTCCAGTGCACCTGTGGCCAGGTGAGAGCGCACTTTGGTCCATTACAGCAGGTACTGGTGCTATTACTGCCATCTAGTGGGGAGAGGGAGGAAATGTAACTAAGCGTCCCAAAATGCACAGGACAACTCCGAGGTTTAAAATTGGTCCAGCCAAAATGTTGATGGTACTGAAGTTAAGAAAACCTGACGTAAGGATGCAGGAATAAATATCTTCCCTACTGCTACTGACCTCCAGACCTTAGTATCTAACCGAACAGCCTAACACGTACCAGTATCTATTAAGAAGCCAGTATTACCCGGTACAAGGTTTCAGGAATAAGGAGTAAAATGTAGGTAAGGCAAAGAAATGATGCCTTCAGAGGCTCAAGTTCTTTGTATCTTCTTTCCACCACCTTCAGTATGTAGCTTTTTGCTGTTTTATTTATGGCAGGACTGAAAACATAGCTGATGCATCTTTAAACTTTATATCCATTCCATGCAGAAATGTCCCTTCTTTTCAGAAATGGCATCTTCCCTAACTTTTTCATTATTATCTCTTCAAAAGTTTACCATATGGCAGAGCAATCAAGAAAGTTGAGGAACTTGGTTGGCTGACACTCTGGCTGCCAGGCTGGTTACTGTCTCGGATAAAATCAGAATTCTAACAGGAAAGGACGGCGAGAAAATGAATTCTGGATCGTGGCATGAGTGAAGTCCCAACAAATAAGAAAGTGGTACAGATATTTAATTACAGCAGCCTGAATGAAACACACAGGATGCTTTTTATTTTATTTTTATTTTTATTTTTTATTTTTGTTTTTTTGAGACAGGGTCTCACTATGTAGTTGAGACTAATCTGGAACTCATTATGTAGCCCAGGCTGGTCTCGAATTTACAGCGATCCTCCTGCCTCAGCCTCCCGAGTGCTGGGATTATAGGGGTGTGCCACCACACAGGGCTCACAGGATGCCTTTTAAAAGATCTAACAAGGCAATCTGATAAGGTAAGATTACAGATTATAGATTATAAAAAATTACTTGAAGAAATGGCAAGCTGGATTCTAAAGGATTTTTCAAACTGCTGGAAGAGTTAGCAAGGCAGGGATGTAGGCACAGAGAAGAACACGCAATGTACCTCTAGTTTGGAAGTGAGATTTTAAAACCCACTATATTGAAGTATGGCTGACATTCAATATATTTAATATATATGATGTGATTACTTTGGAAACAAACATATTGTCATGAACTGATCACCACAACCTATACGTAAATATGTCCATCTAGAGAAATATAATCTAGCAGTTCCCCCTCTCTCTTCATTTAGATCTAATTTCATAAGAAGTTTTAAATTATGCATTAAAATTATTCATTGCAATTCTGTATTATAGTCTTGTTAACTATTGGCAGTACGTTGTGCTAGGACTTATTTATTAACTCTTATTTTGGTAAGGACATTTGAGAGCCTTTAATACCTCCTTCTTCTCCTCCATGATTTCTAGCAACTATTCTTAACTGCTTCTATGAGTTTGTCCTTTTTAAAGTTCATACGTATATATATTCTTCTTCCTATACCTAGTTATCTCTCTGCATATGAAGTCCTCCAAGTTCAACCACATCAGAAATGGCAGGATCTCCTCCGTTAAAGACCGATTATCATTCTACTGCATGCATACACATTTTCATCTATTCATCTGTTGGTGGACACTTATTTTGGTCCCTTGTTTTGGCAACTATGAATAATTCAACCACAAACAAAAAAATAAAACTATGCTTTTTAGACCCTAATTTCAACTTTTTTGGATATATATAACCAGCAGTGAGATTACTGGACCCTAAGGTAGCTTTATAATTCATTTTCTGAGAATTTCTACACTTTTCTTCGCAGTGACTACACCAGTCTACCTTCCCACTACCATTGCTCAGCTTCTGTTTCAACCCCATTTACATGAAGGTAAGTTGTCTTTTGCTTTCTTTTTTATATTAACCAACCTAGAAGATATGATTCTCCTTGTGATTTTGACTTCGATTTCCCTGTTAGTGATAGTCAGCATTTTTCATATGCTGCTAGCTATTTTTATGTCTTTCTATGTATTCAGTATGACTGAATTACTTTCTTTTTGTGTGTGTGTTTTTTTAGACAGGGTCTCACTCTGTAGTTCAGACTGCTCTGGAACTCACTGTGTAGTCCAGGCTGGTCTCGAACTCACAGCGATCTTCCTGCCTCAGCCTCCCGAGTGCTGGGATTACAGGCGTGAGCCACCACGCCCGGCTGATTTACTTTCTTTTATGTAGTCGATGACTTTGCCCATTTCTAATTTGATCACATGGTTTCCTGTTACTGAGCTGTATATTCTGCATATCCATCTCTTACTATATATTCTCTCTGTGAATGTAGTCTCCAGTTCTGTAGGTAGCCTTTTCATTCAGTTGACTGTTTCCTTTGCTGTGCAGAAGTTTTTTAGTTTGATGTCTATCCAGTTGTCCAGTTTTGTTGTTGCTACCAGTGCATTTGATGTTATAGCCAGAAGAAAACTATCTCGAAGCTGCCCACCTCTGATTTCTTCCATGAGCATGGACTGACACAGACTTTAAGCTTCAATCTCTAATACATTTGAGGTTTCTTTTTTTTTTTTAACTTGGCACAGATAACCCAAAATCACAGATAATAAATAATAATTTTATTTGGTTTTGGAACATTCTGGTACATTAAATAAAATATGACTGCCCATTACCCTGTAAATTTACAACTTTAAACAAAACAATACACAGTACATTAGAAACTCATCAAGCTTTCTCAGTGTGTGAAATGACTCCTTAATCTTTACTGTTACCAGTACCCAAAAAAATACTTTCAATGATCCTAAAATTTGTATTATTTGTGTTCAATGCCATTCCTGAACTGGAAGAAATTAGGTATTTTATTTATTTAAATTTCACATGGGGGTATGAAACTCAGAGAAGAATTAAACTGAACAAGGCACCAGCCTGTGGTGAACCTCCCAACACATATTACAGTATTGAGACTTCGTGTTTATTAACTGTCATTTCTCACTACTTCAAACATCTTGAGGTCTAAAAGGATATTTTTTGACCCATGTCAGTACCTCAACAAAATTTCAAATGATGTATGAATCAGTGATAGTTCCATAAAGTTGAAAATAAAAGTAAAATGTAGGTAGCCTTAACTGTAAAATCTGAGAGAATTAAATCACAAAATATGTGTTCTAGTCTTACCACAAATTATGTGATTTTGACCTTCACCTCCATGGGACTCAGTTTCCTGTGTGAATGGAAGGGGTAACACCGCACCTGTGTATCCATAGTGGCTACAAAGGTAAGTGAGGTGATACATGTTTAAATCCTTTGTAAATACCAAGACAATAATATGTGCTATTATTATACTATATCTCACGTATGTAGGAAATACGGGCACAACATAAAAAATCTTTTCAAGAAACAACATAACAACTTTTGTTAAAATGTCTTTTTCCCAAATTAAATGTAGTTTTGACATTTCTCCCTTCAGCCTACAAATATACTTAAAACTATCCCTGCCCCCCAAATTAAATCCCTTTATTTTCCCTTGTCGAGTAACAGCCAATACCTGTGCTTCCTCGCTGCTCTGAAATCTGCAGACAGCTTTTCCTAAGTAAATCCACTGGTTTCTTCTCAACTGTTGCTCTATTTTATTCTTGAAGATTTCTTTGAGTGCCTCCCGCACCTAGTCTGGATTCTCCAAAATGACATCGCCCTTTTGGTTTCGATTTCTAACATTACCTTTTTTTCCTTCACTGCGTTGGCTCCTTCCTTTTCCACTGCAGGTGCCTCGTGAGGCTGCATCCCTGGGACCCCTTTTGGCCCACGCATCCTCACTGCCGCGTGCTGAGACTCACGCAGGCGTCCTCTCCACTTAGCTGGCTTCCCAATCTCGGTCTTTTGCGCAGCCTCCCTCCTAAGCTCCATGTCTACATTTCTAGGTGCTGACCGATGATTTCCATCCATGCGCGCTTTATCCCGTGACAGGGTGAGATTCATTGCCCTCCTTCTGAGTCCGAGGCCCCGCCTCCCTTGGCTGGTCCTCTTGGGACAGGGACTCGGGAGTCATCAAAGACTGCCCGCCCTTTCTCAGCTGTCAGATCCTTACCTCCCGACTCCCTGACTGTGGCGCGTCTCTAATCCACTTACTCTCTTCTCCATTTTAGTCTCTCCTGCTTTATTGGGACTTCGTTTCTTTTTTGAAATATTTTTACTAGATCTTCATTTTATCTCTCTGCTTCGGTTTCTCACCATATAAATCCGCCATACTACATAGGATAGCAAGGAAACAAAATCACTGCTCTAATTGCCCAGAAATAAATACATAAGTTCCCAACTTCTGACAGGGTGGTGAGAAGCCTTCCGATCTATTTTTAACCTGTTTGTTCTGTTCTCATTCCGCCCACGTTGTGCTGCCTCTAAAATCTTGTGATAGTTAAGCTTGGTTGTCTGATTTATTTCACGTAACATTAAGATCTCAAGAGGAATCTCTTTTCTTACAAATGACTCGAAATTGTCTTCCTTTCTGGCAGAGTAGTACTCCGTTACATATAAATGTCACATTTTCCTTACCCATTTATTTTCACCAGACTTTAGGTTTCTTCCGCTGTTGTGCCTCTCTCTAGTTTTGTTATCAGGGTGATACTGGCCTCATTAAATGAGACTTGGATGTACTCTTCTGTTTGTTGGAAGAATATAAGCATTAGTTTTAATTCTTGGAATATTTGGTAGATTTCACATGTCAGGTCATGTTGCTCTGGGCTTTGTGTGGAGCTGTTTCTTTATTGAGTTCATGGCTATTTTTTGTTGATCAGCGTAAGGTTTCCATGTCTTCTTAATTCAGTTGTGGTACATTGTATTTTTGTGGGAATTTACTTCCTTTGGATTATCAGTCTGTTGATATACAATCATGTGCAGATTTCTTTATAAGCTCTCTTATTGCTAAGGCACTGTTTTTGTTATTGTTGTGTGTGTGTGTGTGTGTGTGTGTGTGTGTGTGTGTGTGTTTAGCCCCTACTCATCAAAGCCTGAGGCAACACGAATTTCTCCATTTTCCCTGCTCTTGAGCCAATGTTCTTTGGAAAGCTTTTGTTCCTAGGGGATTTTAATGACCAAGTTCAGGGTGGATAGGAAATATGGTGTAGAATTTTAACAAATTTGTCATCTATGCAGATTTCAGCCGCCCTCATTCATTTTTAGCCTTGCACATTTTCAGAGCTTCTCCCACTGGAACTCCTCCTGAAGCTGGGAGGAAGCTCAGCACTCTCTAGCCCGGCTCTTTCATTGTCTAGAGGAGAAAATCTTTCACAGAGCCAAGTGCACGTGGGCAAGGCAAGGCTACAAGCAGAGAGAAAATAAAGGTTAGAATCCAAATTCACCAGCTTCCCGAGAAAAGGAAGCCACTTCCCAGGCACTCACTTTCAGCGTCCTAGGAAGTGTTGTTACAACTTCAAGGTCGTGAAAGGGGAGCATAGTAATCCACTTCCTATTAAGTTTACTTCTATGGTCCTCTAGAACTTGTCATTTGTTCAGAGACTTACAGAACAAAGTACAGATGATGACATGAGGCAAAGATATGAACCGAACACAACCCCCCGAAGTGTGAATGTCTCATGAGCACAAACGTCACACCAGCTATGGAGCTTACTCCGCCAGATTCCAGTTTACCCAGGGAAAGTTGGATACAAAGATTTTATGTTGTTTTGTTTTGTTGTTTTGTTTTGGTACCAGGGATCAAACTCGGGCCCTTGCACTTCTGAAGCAGGCACTGGAACGGCTGAGCTAAATCCCCAGCCCTGGATAGGAAGATTTTGCTGAGGAAAAGAGCCAGTGGAACTGACAGATAAACAAACTCCCATACAGTTATTTGAATGGGGAAAAGATAGTATTGATAAGCCCTAGAGAAACAAATATTGTTGGCTGGTATTGTAGAATTAACACAGAAAAGATTAACTATAGAAGGTTTTCAAGAAATGTCAATCTTCAAAAGAAAGTTGGAAACATATAACTGTGCAGATGTTATGCTATGTGGAATATTCTGAGTGATGATTGGAATAAAATAATACCAAAAGTATAATGTATTTTCTTGACATCATTTTTAAATTTTGGCATACAGAGTTAAGGTTTTCTGTAAACCTGTATCCTCATTCCAAGTGGGATACATTACACAGAATAAATTATGGATAAATCTTATAAAAATAAAACTAATGGTTTGAAGACAATAATGATGTCATGGTACTGCAAAAGAAAACAATAATTATTACTTTAGAGGAGGGAAGGGGCTTGAACCATCAGAATCTGTTAAAACTGATTATCCAGGAGAATATATTTTGGTTACATGCATGTTTTTTATTTTTGGATGCACTCTATTCTCAGGAAAAATAGTTCACAATCTTCTTATTTTATTGTCTATCACTCTGTGCCTAAATAAGTAACTTAAATCATTTGCTTTCCATAACAAGAGAAGAAAGTAGTAATAGTTGTGGCTATTCTACAAAATAAACCTTGTAAGTCAGTAACCTGCCTTCTCAGACATGCATCAGTCACACACAGTCACTTGAGTTCCGGTCTTGCATCCTTCAGGGGTCCGTTCTCAACCACTTTGCAAAGGAGACGAAGTCAGCCCTGAGCTAGTACAAATAATGTCCTAAAAAATCAGATACCGGCTTATTGTTTGGAAAGGATCAAAGGTAAAACATTATTGTATATCAAATGAAAAAAGCAGAATAAAAAATGCGTATCCATCTCCATAGCATAAGGGGGACAGCAACATAGTTTTGGGTCCTTTTTGTTGCCATTGTTGTTGTTCTTTTGTTTTGGTATTGGGGAGGGAACTCGGGACCTTGTGCTTAGGAGGCAGGCAGTGGCACCACTGAGCTAAGTCCCCAGCCCAGCAGCATAGCTCTGTTAGAGGACTTACTCAGTTCTCTCAGGTTAGGGAGATTAATTCATGTAAGGACATAAAACATGAGTTGATTATTAATTCTAAGGGAACAGCCATTTGTGTCAGAAAGAAAATGTGGTTTTACTGTGGAGTAAATTAGAAACAGAAACAATTTTGTGATAATTTTGAAAACAAGGAATTGATTTAACAACAAAATCTGGCACGTCTGGCTAAATAGAAAACTAGAGGCCAGGGATGTGAAATGTGTGGGTGAATAGGGTTGTGACAAAAGCCATGTCCTCGTTTATAGTATAACATCAAGTACTGGCTCCGGATATGAAGGGAAACATGTTAAATATACTCTTTGGACACAGAAAGACAAAATCAGATGAGCAACTTGAGCTTGAAATTGTTGTGCTGAGAAATGCGATTTGAACGTAGCAACACTGGGCAGGGATCTTTGCAGCTCTTTCTCAACTCTAAAGAAGAGGATGATTATCCTGGCATCTTCACTAAGGAATGATTTATTTAACATTTGTATTACAGTGAGGGACCCCCCCCCATTACGTTGAAATTTTAAACTTTAAATTTTGGGAAGAGATAGAAAAAGGTACAGTGAACTATGTCATGGTTTTCAGAAAGGACCAACAAAGTGAATACAAATAGCTACTTAGGTAAACCGAATAACTAAATAAACTGCACATGGAAATACATCCCGGCCTTTTAATTTGGGCTTCAAGACGCAGGCTTCTGCCATGTCAGAAACTATTCCTGCGTTGCTGTTTTCTTCGGATTTCAGATCTGCCAACGCCTGGGTAAAATATCACCACAAGATGGCGCCGTTGCACATATTTCAAAACTATTGTGCCCATCCAATGTCTCCAACGGAAGTGAACAGGGAAAGCATCTGCTATTTCCTTTCTGTTTTTTTGTTTGTTTGTTTTTGTTTTTTGAATGCCCCTGTGATCCTTGAAAGAAGAAACACGATTATCATTTTGGTAGAGAGAAACTCTTGTGCCCTTAGTAGCCCCCACATGGCTGAAACTCCCCACTAACTGGGAAGACAGACCACGTCTTCCTGAGCCACTCCGACTGCCTTGCGGACAGTGGGCAGGGGCGAGCTCGCCACCCAGTGGCTTCGCCCGCAGTCCCTGACCCTCCGCCGTGACACTCGTGACAAGGCTCACTGGCTGCGGGGACCCGCTCCTGAGTGCACGTGCCGAAAACACGGACGAGGAAAGCAGTGCTTGTGGTAGAAACACCTAATCCTTTCAAAGAAAGACTGTCCCCAACACAACGCCTAAAAAATAATTCATTTTAGCTGTTCTCGAGAAAAATCCAAGATTTCGTGAAAGATTAGAAAGAGTGCCGTGAACGCTCTTGGACCCTGACATTGACTGGTGGTCAGTACTTTTCACGCTTGCTTTGTCACTTTATTTCCATGTACACCAATAGACGTAGTATGAGCATTTTTTGTGAAAGATTAAAAGTAAATAGCAAGTACTGTGGCCTTTATGACACTTTCCGAGTGTGCCTCCTAGGAACGGGGCATTCTCTTAAGCACCCACGCTGCAATGGTCAGGAGATACAGCAGGGTTATAGTTCTTCTAGCAAGTGGTCTATACACACGAGCTCCCAGTGTTTCAGTAACGACATTTATAGTGATTTAAAAAAAAAAAAAACTCAATATTTGGAAGAACAGATAGAAACAGTATGATATAAAATACCTGCTACATAAATATTTAATTCCAGCTGAGTAAAGTCAAGAAAATTTAAAGGACTGGGAAAGAGCAGGCAGAGGACCTTCTAATGAATTACCTTTAAAAACCAAAAATGTCAGCCTGTGTGTGTGAAAGGCTATGTTGTAGGATCAGCTTCTCGCGCAGCCCAACCCAGGCTGGCTTCCGGTCTCCTCTGTGTGTCTTGGGTTTGTGCTTGAGCAAGTTCTCCGTTACTTCTCTAACCTCCGTTTTCTTCTCTATAAAGTAAGGGCAGTTCATACAAAATGAGGAATGTTAGAAAACTAAGATAGAGCACAGCAGCTGTATTTATCCCTAGATACCTAGGATGTAATAATACTTGCCCGAGAAACTTCACTTCCTAGTATCATGGAAACCTGACTATTCTTGACAGCCTCTTGGAAGTGGCAGGGGAGGCAACGTCTGGGGCCGTTTCTGGTCGCCCCGTTGCAGGAGGGTCTCCTCCGCCCACCTGGGGTGGGGCCACCACCTGAGCCCTGGGGACAACGAGGCCCCCGGAGCTGCACCCCTGCTCCTTCTGGGCGCTTCCACAGTTTCCCCAGAACAAATCTCCCTACTCCAGTTGTCCTCTTGTCCTTCCACCAAGAAATCTTCCCCACACGCCTAGTGCTCCCTCCTCCTAATTTGAAGGACTCCCCAGTTTATACTCTAAGAGAACAGTGTAACTGAGACAGAATCATAGTATGTGCATTTATTTTGCCAATCAAAAGGAAATTGGATTTTTAAATTTGGATTTCAAATACATAAATAATTTATTATGGCATTTGCAGACACAGAACAAGCTCCAGATGGGCATATACAGATAATGTCATATTTTTTTCTAATATAAACTTTATTCTTCCAAATATACTGCAAAATACATGATTTTAAAAGTGTAAACTGAGCTCACTTCAGTCTCTTCAGTAACCAACCTCAGCAAGCTCTAACAGCGCTCAGGGGGACGTCACTTGGGGTCAACACTCGGTTTCGTCTTGGTAGGGGTTTTATTTTGCTGATGGATAAAATTTCTTAATTTCTCTTCTTCTTTTCAACATTAGGCTATATACATTTTGCTGCTACAGAAATAAAATATTGCCATAGAAAATGAAGTCAAAAAATTGCTTTAAAAACGAGGTGAAAAATAAAGCATCAGCAGTCAGCTCAACTGAGGGAAACTGAAGCAGAAAAGCTGCTGGGGAAACCACAGGAAATCAGGGTGCTGAGCGCTGGTCGCCTCTCGGTGTCAGTGCAGTCCTAGAACTCCCAGACCCGGGTCTCATGAATAAATAGGAGCACAAGAGCCCCACAGAGTAAGTGTTTGCTGCCAATCCGTACTATTTATACACTGGGACAATTTTTCTTCTGAAAACGGAACTAAATTTGCAACTGTGGATGTTCCTTCGCAGATGACAGAATGGATTTCTTGCCGAGAAGAACAAATCGCGCTTATTTTCCCCACCTTTGGGGGGGTCTTACAGCCTGTCACTCACTGCTGGATGCTGTAGCTTAGCCTGTTCTATACAGAAATGTTAACGTTTTAAAGGCTAGACAGACTTTATCTTAGATAACTTTTGAGACACCTTCAGTCCCTGTATGTAATTTAGCCTGCTTAGTGCCGAGGAGATTTACATTTTGTCTTTCTCACCAACCGGTACAGCTTTGTTCAATTAGATGAACAGAATTTTAAGTGATTCGACATGCAAAGAGTGTGATGCATGTTAGATAGATAGAGGCAGACAGACAGACAGACATGTACATATATATCAATAAGGCTCTGCTAAAACCTTGGAATTCCCATGCATCTAGCTGTAGAGAATTTGTCTCTATATTTTCTCCAAACTAAGATTATTGAGCAACTTGATGACTCCTAGAGATCAGGCCTGTAGCTTTAGTGTATTTCAGAATTCATCACACTCTTGAGTTTCCCTTCAAACTTTATTTTGAAATATGTCAAACTTCAGAAAATCAAAAGAGCAAAGCAGTACTTATATATATTACATTTCATTTCCCTGAATACCTTCGCATATAACTCTGAATACAACGTATTTCTTTAGGCAATAACAGAAGCTATTGCTTATCACAAAGTTAGATAAGGTGTGCTTGATTTTCCATGAAGTCCCTTAGTCCAATTTTTATATGACAGCAAAGATATAGGTACATATGTGTCCAAAGGCCTGCTGGTGTGAGTGTGAGTCCCAGAAAAGGCTGCGGGGACAGGACAAGGCAGACAATCACGCATGAAGCAAGCAGAAAGCAATTCCATACTAACATGATAAGATATTTCCAACCCTTTCCCGAGTTCACAGTCGAGAGCCTGCATACCCTCTGCTTGCTCTGAACAGCCAGGGGACTTGTGTCTCAGATCAGCAGTGCTATTACCTGAGGAGGCAGCAGACTGCAAAGAGAGCCTGTGCTAGCAACCCAGAGGGCCCTAGGAGAAACTGCTGGAATACTCTGAAACTGAAATAGGCTCAGAGACAGCCCTCTCTGATTCTACCAACATGTAAAGCTGCTCTCTGATCGAAAGAAACAGAGTGGGGGTTTGGGGGGAGAAGAAGAGGACAGAAGGAAGAGCCGTCTACACACCATCCTGAAAGTGAGCCTGCCCACTTTAGTAAATGCGTGTTGTGTTATTCATTTCTCATCTGATTGCTGCTCTCTAGAGCAAAACATTCACAAGTGTTAGTTTTCTGTTTCCCAGTATAACAAATTGTCACAAACCCGGTTGCTTAAAACACTAATTTTTTATTTCCGTTCAAGAGGCTACAATTTTCATTTTCCTGGGCTGAAACCAACCTTTAGTCCGGGACTGCACTCTTTTAGAGCTCTGGGAAAGACTCTTTTCCTTGCCTTTGTCTGGCTTAGAAAGAGTTGTTCCTTTCATTCCTTGGCTCAAGATCCCTTGGACCAACTACAAAACCATGAGGCCTCCTCTTCCGTCCCTAACCCTGGGCGCATTTGCATCTGTCACACGGCCTTCTTCGCTTTTTTTGTGTAAATGTGAATTTTATGGGAGCAATTTAGATATCCATGATGATCACTTTGATCACCATAGGGAATTTCTACCTGCACATGAGGAAGCCTGACCACCTTCTTTGCTTTTGTTTGCTAAATCTCTCTCAGCCTCAGTTTTCCGTGAAAACCTGTGATTTGACAAACCCAGAGATATGAAAGGAAGAGTCAGGTTCTGGGTGAGGACCTGATTACATCTGGGGGCCACTTTTCAGCCTACTACAATTGCTTTTGATGCCACTTTGAGACTTCACCTCACTTACTACCAGTAAGAGAAATTAATCCAGTCCCAAACTGTTTATTTCTCATTAGCCCCTGATTCACCGCAGTCTTCTTCCTCCTCTCCAGTTTATCTTCCTCTTTGCCAAGAAACAGATGTACCAAATCTCACCTGCGTCCCTGCCCCACTTCAAACAGGCTCTCGCGTCTCTAAACACCTGTTGCTTTTCTTACTCCTGCACAAGTGCTCACACTTTGCCCTGCTCTGTCATCTCTGCGCTTGCCTGTTTCCTAGGGGTGGTCCCAGCAGGAAGCGTCCCCTCCCCGCACCCCACGCTGCGTGTTCAGCGGCAGTGGGGTCCCCTCCCGAGCGCGGCACTCCTCCCGCTGTGCTCCTCAGAGGGCACAGTCCTGCCCTGCAATGCTAGATGTTCCAGCAAATCCTTGGTGGTTTCTTTACTTGCAACCTAGTGTTGTTGGATTTTTTTTGAGACAGGGTCTCACTGTGTAGTTGAGACTGACCTGGAACTCACTATGTAGCTCAGGCTGGTCTCAAACTCATGGCGATCCTCCTGCCTCAGCCTCCAGAGTGCTGGGATGCAGCCTAGTGAAATCACATTCCTTATGGATGGAAATCATGTGCAACGGACCTTCGACTTACAATCCATCTGACACAAGAACAACTTGGGTTACGACCATCTCACTGTGTAGTTGAGACTGACCTGGAACTCACTATGTAGCTCAGGCTGGTCTCAAACTCATGGCGATCCTCCTGCCTCAGCCTCCAGAGTGCTGGGATGCAGCCTAGTGAAATCACATTCCTTATGGATGGAAATCATGTGCAACGGACCTTCGACTTACAATCCATCTGACACAAGAACAACTTGGGTTACGACCAGAACCGGAACCTTAATTTATACCAAAATCTTGAGTTACGACCTCATTGCTGGCCCCTTGTGCATCCAAATGGCCTCAGATACAGATTGAACCCTTAAAGAGTTCTGGAAGGAGCACAACAGTGTCCTTTCCTGTGTGGGGTTCACTGAGAAATGGACTGTGTACAGGAGAGATACTTTGCAGGCTGTGTAGAGGAGCCTGAGCCTTCAAATGACCAACTGGAGTTACATCCAGCCCTCTGGAACTAATGCAGTTTGTAAGTCAAGGGTCCACTGTATCACGTTCGTGATTAGAAGTCCTGCCTAGGACAGCCAGCTGCAGGGATCAAACCCAACACAACTAGGGAGCATTTGCGAGGCCCGCTTGCACACCTTCCCACTTCCACCAGGTGGCGCCACGTCGTGCTCGGTGGAGACCGAAGGGACATTTCTGTTGTTGGAAATATTGTTTTGTGGAGTTCTACTCTTTCTAAGTAGAAATTAGATTCTTCTTTCTTAAATACTGGGTAGCCATAAAAATCTGGTGTGCGTATGTTGTTTTAAACAGAAACAAGACGACTCAGAAGTTGGTCCCGATTTAAATTCCTAATCGGTCACCAGTATCCTCTCTGTGTTTGACTAGCTAACTGCTACGTGTCCACCTTTGGCACACAAAGGCACAAGAAAGTCAACAGTATCGGAGCAGAAGAGCATGCCCCCAAGAAGTGGTTAATTCCTAAAATGCCACTGTTAAACATTCCTTCTTCTGCCTCAACACCTTCGACCCCTGGTAAATGCTTACACGGGCAGGTGACTCTTGAGGCCTTATCAGCATGTCAATAGGAGCCATCTTATCAGAGCCCCTCTTGTTTGAGGAGGTTTTGAAAAGGGGACACGGAGGGAAGACCCAGATGGTGCTGATGCACTATTCCACCATTTCCTGCACTCCTCCTGATCACGTGCAAATGCACCACTTTTTTAATGCATTTGTTATCGTTTTGTAGATAAAATGAAACTAGGAGAGGCCAAGTAATGTTGAGTCCCCAAGCTCTTCTTTAGGTGAAAAGGAATATTTCCAAACTGTGTGTGTGTGTGTTTGTGTGCACACACGCGAGTGTGGTCTAGATTATGAGACCAGGACAAAGGTGACTTCATTAATTGAACCCCACAGTTCTGTGTTGCATGCTTTGCATCTCCACACCAACGCGAGGAAGCCAGGTAAGGGACAGTCAAGGAAAAAGAATCCTTTAAACGGCAATTCTTAGTAAAACAGCAAGCCTGCACGCACAGTTCTCTTCCACATAGCTGGATCTCTATCCCTTGTCACTTCACACATATAACAACCTTAACTTACAATATGTAAGAAATTCTCAGAACGTGTTTAGGTTTCCTCTCAGCCGGCAACTAGGCTGTTCACGAGAGACAGTATAAGCAGAAGTTACTTTACGAACATTTTTCCAGAACCAAAAGTTATTTCTCTTGCTACCCCAGCTGTTTGCTTCCATGACTTCCAACACCCAACATTTCAGGAGAGAGGTAAAGGTAAATCTAAAATGATGTTTTTACAGCCTTTCTTCACAAAATTAAATACAGAAGGCGAAATGACTTATGCTAATACTCCCTCCAAAATTCACCATCACAGCTTGACATAAGTAATAGCATTTCACAGAACTGAGGGCTCTAACGTAAGGTTTTCAGCATTTCTGTCGCTCTCTAATTTCACAAATGGCAAAACACATTTCTACCCGTGAAAGGACACAGGAAAATACACCAAAAGTCTTTGAAAGCAAATAGGGCTTGTTAGTGCAATGTTAGACTAGATTTTAGAAATCACCTGAGAAACTCAGAAGATCGGTCGGAATTCAACAGTGATGCAAGGCCTCTTTCTTCAGAGACTATGATCCAGAGGAAAAGCTTCTGGTTAGTACCGTGCTTTCTTCGGTTGGCCAATCAAAGCAACTATTTTTTTTAAAAAAAAAAAAAGCAAAGAATTCATACAGTGTGGAGAGAAGCTCATTTATTTGCTCACTTGTGGAATTAATTTGAGAATAGATTGCCAGCCTGCAGTCTACAAAGTCACTCTGAGTTTACACTCCGAGCAGAGCACCGGCCTGGAAACCTGCCCATGAAAAGCTCCTCTATGCAGCGGTGTGTGAGAACCAAGTCCAAACGTCCATGCTGTAGAATGAATTTCAGCGAAATGTGATGGAGTCAGATGCCCCCAGGGGCCGGCAGACTGCATAAATGAGTGAAATGCATCAGGAAAGGGATGCCACACCTTCCTGCAGACCTGCGCTAGCTGTCCTCACGCAGAAAGTATAAGGAAAGAAACACCTTCCATTCACTGGCTAGTCTCTGTAACAAAAGACATAATGATAATACGAAATTATTTTTTACATAAGAAGAGAAAATCATAAAAATTCACTGAATGTTCCATTTACCACAAGAGCCTCCAAAAGAAAGCTGGGGGGGAAGACCTGAAAAGGCTGCACCTGCGTTTTCATGTTGGACCTGATGAAGATGGGACCCTCGGAGACAGAGCTGAGGAGCTCCTGCAGCAACAGTAACTAGAAAACTGGACATCCAGCCTCCGTTTATGTGGCTTCTTCCCCCTGTCCCTCCCCCTGGGAGAGGAGGGTGCTCCATTCCTGCAGGTGCAGGAGGGTTCCGCTGGCACTGGGACAGCCTTGGAAAGGTTTATTTGTCCCACAGTCTCTAGAGGCTCCAGTCCATCATCAGCCCCTCCAAGGCAGGGTGGCAGAGGGACAACAGTTCATGGCAGATGGAAGGCAGCAGGGCAATAAGAGGACCTTGACAGTGTCTTTCTGCCCCTTTATCTTCTCCAGGCGACTTGGGGCCCGGAGCGCCCACACCCTTAATCCTAGTGCCGTTGACCCCAGCACTGCACCGTGACTTGATTCCAGCACCGCACACTCTAGACCCAGCCACCTCTGGAAAAGTCTGGGCCTGTGACCACTTGTAGCTTTGGGGGTCATTGAGATACAGCCATGACAAGCATTGTATTGACCCAGAGACCTCCACAGGGACAGAGAGGCACACAGACCATGGTAGGGACAGAGCACAATCTCCTGGGCCTTTAACCCGTTACTCATCCAAAGCATGATTTGTGTTTACCACTGAGGTGCTCAGGGACAAAGTGTTTGGTTTGTCATTGTTGTTATTTTCCTTTCTTTCTTTCCTAAAAGTCATGACTCTTCACTTGGGCCTACAGATAGCCATATGTGATTAAAAGTAGAACAAAGTGTGATCTTCATACCTTAGAATGCTGTGTCAGATACTCCTCAACTTTATATATAGGAATATTAGTTATTTAGTCTGCCTAAAAGTTAGCAAAGCCAAGTTTGTTCGACCTAAATTGACCTACCCTACCTCATTACCCTTTGAGTCTCCGCAACCAGGATAGGAGACTGACAGGAACTCTCAGCTGAGCCACAGTCTCCACAGCCCAAACCTTGGTCACCGAGGTCCCAGTACAACCACACAGGTCGGACATGTCCCTCAGGTCATGAGGATTCATCCCAGGGGCCTCAGGACTCCTCAGAGCCAGGAAACCTGACTGGGACAATGACTAACAGGCCCGGCCCTACTCTACCCCATAAAACTAATCCCTGTTCTGCAGAACGGCCCACTGGATCCCCCTTGTCAACCTGCACTCCCTTCACCTCCTCCAGCTGAAGCCTTCCTCCTAACTTCTCTGACTTACCTTTATTAGGAGACCAGTTAGATCTTTATTTTTTGGTACCTGGTATCAAAGTCGGGTCCTTGTGCCTTCGAGGCAGGCGACAGAAAAGCTGAGCTAAATCCCGGGCCCAAAACTACTATGTTAGATATTTATCAGAGTGTGTTCACCTTTACTTTCTTTCACTGTTTAAGCTTTTCTTTAAAAATTTATACTTTTGTTTGTCTTGATTTCCATTATTACTAAAGCAAGATCCGTGCTAGCCAGGGACGTGATGACCTGCTGTTGAGGAGAAAGGAAGAGAGAATTTTAGAGAGAGATCTTATTTCTTCTATTTTCTCAAATTCCTCCACCCTAACATATTCAAATACCAAAGTGCTGTATTTTGGAGTAACATCTTCTGAACCTTATCACACGCAAGGCCAGGATCGCCAGGTTTTATTGTTTTTTAGAAGGAAGACCACTTTTACGTGGATGGTTCTGTTCTACCTTGCCTTTGAATGAGATGATATATTCAAAGTTCTAAAAGAATAAAACTGCCAGTCAAGAGTACTATACCCAGCAAAGCTTTATTTTACAAATTATGGAGAAATGAAGGCTTTCCAAGACAAACAAAACTGAGAGTTCACCAGAATGGACTTAAAAGAAATGCTGAGAGGACTCCTACATTCTAAGTCCTTATTACTACTTATCACCAATAATCTTAATGTAAAAGTACTAAACTTCTCAGTCAATCAAGATTTGGATCAGCTAAATGGATTATTTTAGAAAGAACTAACAATATGTTTCCTACAAGAAACACACTTCACTGGTGCAGCAGCACATAGAGTTAGTGGGAAAGGACAGGAAAAGACACATCATGGGGAGAGCAGCTCCGCACAAGCAGAAGCTGTATTTCCATCAGATAAAGTAGACTTTATGTCGAAAACTATGTAAAGGGAAGATGACACCACATAATGATAAAGGACAACTAAGAAAGAGGACATTCTGATATAGACACCCCGGCACTGGAGCACCCAATTACACGAACTAAATATTTTTAGAAGTAATGAGGGAGAGAAATTCCAATAGAATCACAGTGACTGAGAAATACCACTTTCTTTAGTGGTATCACACAGATAAACAATGAACCAGAAATAGAGTTGAGCTGCACTATTATACAAATGGACCTACCAGGTGTTAACATAATAATTTGTCCAACAATTACCTGCAGGATGTACATTCTTCTCATCAGTATATGGAACATGAAACAGAATATAAAAAGAAATACAACATACCCAACACACGGAATATAGCAAAAACAATAGCAAGAGGTAAGTTTATACAATATGATAGATACTAAAAAGAGGGAAAGAAGTAGGCAGAGGAAGGAAGGAAAGAAAACTGGTTTCAAGTAAACAACCTAACAATACAATTTAAGGAACCGGTAAGTCAAGAATAAATGAAACCCCAAGTCACTGGAAGGAAAAAAAGATCAAATTAGTAATAAAATAAAGTTTGAAAAACAAATATAAAACATCAACAAAGAGAAAGGTTGGGTTTTTTGAGAGATAAAATCAATAAATATTTAAGCAGACTAAACAAGAAACAAGGAGAAAAAACAAATAGGGAAAATTGAGATGAAGAACAAGACACGACTAAAAACCACAAAAATACACCGATCTTCAGGGAGCTTTAGGAATAACTGTATCCCACAAAATTAAGAAATCGAGAATAAGTGGATACATTTCTGAACACATACAACCTACCAAAATGGAATCGTGAATATATAGAAAACTTAAACTAATAAAGAATAATAAAGTTGAATCTACAATAACAAATCTCCCAACAAAGAAAAACCCAGGGCCTGATAAATCTCCTGCTGAGATTTACAAATGTTTTCTGAACAGCTAAAACCAATTCTCAAATTATTGCAAAAATTTGAGAGAAAGACCCCCAACACCAAAAGGAATCTTCAGAAAAGAAACTAAACTGGAGGCTTCCTTGTTCTTGACCTCAAAATACACTAGAAAGCTATTGTAAACAAAACAGCATGGAATCAGCCTTAAAACCAGCATATAGACTAATACAACTGAATAAAGAATTTAGAAATAAATTTGCATACCTACAGCCAACCGATTTTCAACAGTGATATCTAAAACATACTGTGGAATCTAATTAATAAATGAAGCCAGGAAAACAATCTGCATATGTAGAAGGAAAAAACTAGACCTCTGTCCATATACAAAAATAAAATGAAACTAAGTATAAGCCCTGAATCCATGTCACCGTTAGAAGCAACTTGCAGAAGCAAATATACAGAAAAGTCTTCAAGATATTGGTATAAGAAATTATTTTTTTGGATAAGATCCCAAAAGCACAGGCAACTGTGGCCAAAAAAAAAAAGACAAATGGGATTATGTCAAATTAAGCAGCTTCTATACAGCAAGGAAAATAATCATCAGAACTGAAGGACAAGCTATAGAATAGTAGAAAATCTGTGCAACTAATTCCTCTGACAAAACAATATCCAGGACATACAAGGAACATAAAAGCCCAACTGAAAATATTCCAATTAAAAAATTGGCATTTGATCCGAGAAGACATTTCTCAGAAGATGTATATTGTCAAATAGTATATGAAAATATTGCTCAACGCCATTAGTCACCATGAAAATTCTAATTAAAACCATAGTGAGACACCATCCCATTCCAATCTGAATGGCTGTGCTAAGAAAGGGCCAATATTTACAAGGCAGAGGAAGAACACTTATATTCAATTGACACAAAGGGGAGTTAGTATAACCAGTGTGGAAAACAGCATGGAGGCTCCATGAAAAGTTAAAAGGGAACTTCTGCATGGCCCAGCCACCCATACCCCCCAGTTAGTTATGTGGGTGCAGGATGTGAAGTCAGTGTATTAAAATGGCAAACCCACTCCTGTGTTGGTTGTGGCATTACTCACAATAGCTAAGGTACAGAATCAGCCAAGGCATCTACTTACTAGGTGTACGGATAAACAAAATGCAGAAATACAGTGTGTGCAGAGACCTTGGGACATTTTTGGGGCATGTAAGAGCAGGACTCTGCCATTGGCAGCAACGTGAATGGAAGTGCAGGACATTACCTCACGTGAAATAAACCAGACACAGAGTGGCTCACACATGGCCTCGAGTGGACGCTGATTTCACAGAAGCCAAACCTGCCACTGCGACCCCTCCAGGTCAGCAGGGTGGGCAATGGGAGACAGAGGCAGCTGCCCAGATACAGCGAGAAAGAGCAAGCTGCAATGTTCTGTGTCACAGGAGGATGACTACGGTTCAAAACAGTCAATTATATCTCACAAAAAAGTAGAAGAGGGAAGTTTGAAGTTTTCTAAAACAAAGGTAGACATAGTTAAGGACACAGAAATGGTAATAATCCTGACTTGGTCATCACACACTCACTACATGCATCAAATTATGGCAACACAGTCATAAATATGTACTATTATTACATCAATTAAAAATGATCTTTTTGAAAATGGGAAGGGGACCAAGCAATGGAGGGAGGGGTGAGGAGGAGGTAGGAAGTGGATTAAAAATAAAATTAAGATCAGTTCTGTACATATATGGAAAGGGATCATTGTGTACTACAAACATGTACTAATAAAAAAAAGAATACAAACCAATCATGAAGCAGGTGACAGATCATGAGGTGGGCACAACGTGGGTCAAGACTGTGATCAACCAGTAAGATTACTAAGCATAGCTGCTTAGGTAACGTTGATCCAATGGGGAAGCAGGTCACTTAGCAAGTGTGCACGGAAAGCACAAGGACCTTCTTAGGAGGATATGGATCAGCAGGTCCTGGTCTCCACCTGGGCGACTGGTGTCTAGCTAGACTTTACTGGACCAGGTGATACCAGTTGTAGCATAATCTCAAGTCATTGCTTAACCCTTGGGGAGGCTTGCAAGCCTGGTCCTTCCGTCTTTGTCTTGAGGCCTGGCCTTCCGCAGGTGCCCCTCCAGCCACAGCTGTGAAGTGCTCTCATCTTCTGCACTGACTCTCTCGAGGGTCCAGCCCTGTCTGACTGCCTAGAATATCTCTACGTAACTCTGCGGTCTATGACATAAAGGTGGAGGTGGAAATGAGTCACATCCACAAACAGAGAAGGTGGAGGAGTGGAGTGGATCCTCCCAAGGTC
This sequence comes from Fukomys damarensis, assembly GCF_012274545.1. Taxonomy (NCBI): domain Eukaryota; kingdom Metazoa; phylum Chordata; class Mammalia; order Rodentia; family Bathyergidae; genus Fukomys; species Fukomys damarensis. Next base: position 6,827,153 of record NW_022900943.1, on the reverse strand, counting down.
CTCCCGGTGCTCAGCCCTGCAGCACAGCTCTGCGGACCCCTGGTCTCTGACCCTGGTCCGCTTCCCTGGGAGCAGCAGGCACCCCTGTGTTGAGGCACTAGGTTTATCTGATGCTTTGTGGCATCTGCAGCAATGCTATCCGAACGGCGAGGCAGGCAAGCCATCGATGACCTGCGAAACCAGCCTCCCTGTGCTTTCCTCACACAAATCCCTGTCCTTTCTCTGTCCTCCACTCCTCTTCTCAATTTCATGCTCCTCTGTTGCCTGTAGTTCTCTGTCACCTACTCCTCTTGGTTGGTGTGGCTCAGAATTTCAGTTTGCCATTATTCCTGACATAATTGGTTCTATATCGTACATTCACCATTTCTGGGTCAAACACTATCTCTAGCTATAAACTCATTTCATTCTTTCCCAGTCAAAATTATAAAAGAATGAAAATAACCAGCCCAGCATATCATAGGTTACTTCGCATTTGTTTCTCTTGCTTCAGTTCTGCTTCTCCAGTTACATCAGCTAGAGCTTGGGTTTCCTGGTACCAATATGGCTGCCTGTGGCTGGTCATTCATCATTGATCCCATATAATTATAGATGTAACTCTGTGTGACAGATATCTATCATAGAGTTCTTAAAACGTAACTTAAGAAAGTTACACCTATGATGAAGAAGGAATTATCTGGCCATTTTCATCAGCATTGTAACTTTTTTTTTTTTTTGATTTTTTGATTTTTTGAGACAGGGCCTCACTATGTAGTTCAGACTGCTCTGGAGCTCACTGTGTAGCCCAGGCTGGTCTCTGAACTCAAAGAGATCTTCCTGCCTCAGCCTCCCGAATGCTAGGATTATAGGCATGCGCCACCATGCCTGGTTTAGCACTGTGACTTTATACCCTTACCTTATTGCTGCTAAAGCAGTAATTTTGCAATCTTCTGCTAGCATAATGAAGGTTATTTTCATAGACTATTGGGGAAAATTTTGCATATGTAAACCTACAGTAATATTTTTGAATTGTTCTTCAGGCTGAACTCAAACTTGTGATCCTCCTGCTTCAGCCTCCCACAGTGCTGGGATGACAGACATGAGCCACCATGTCTGGCTCCTTGCTGTACTTTTGATAGCATATTAACGTTGCTTTGTCTCATTTCTTCTGAAGACCTTTGCGAGTCCATTAGAAAACGGACATGTCCATAAGTTCACAGATATATTTACACGTTTAGACATGAAGGCGCAAACTTAACTGAAAGTCATCACTTAACATCTACCTCAGCTATTTTTAGTCATGGCTTCGCATTGTTATGCTTTCATGAGGTCATCCGACCAGACTGCATAAACAACAAACCTGTCTGCATCAGGGCAGGATAAGAAGTCCCGGGATTCTTCCTCTCCCGAGATATCCTGTGCACAATTACACTCAGGACGCAGGAGGTTATAAAAGCACTTTTGGGGGATTTCCTGTAGGTGGTTGTCGCAAACCAGTTTTAATTTAAAAAGCAGCAACATTTGACATGGGAGGAGCCACGGAGCAAAATATAGCGCTATTCACAGACGCACAGGCGCAGAAAATACAAGTAAACAGGCCCCGTGACAAAGACCCACTGCCCTGCTCGAAGGAAATTTGAAATGTTTTATGTACGATGCCGCGAAGCGGTGACACAAAGGCCCTGAAATGTGGCCTATTGAAAAGATCATTCGAAGCTTAATTGCCTCCATATTTTGATCGCATTCCCAATCTTGTATTTCCAATCCTGAGTTTTGGATACCCAGTCATGCTTCCTGGTGGGTTCATTGATAGCCATTTACCTTTTTAATAAATAAGTTGTGTTTCAAGGCAAAATCTCCCACAGCCTATTACATTTTCAATCCATCAGTGCAAGAATGTGTGATTTGAAATTATGTCCCAATGCTCATGCTATTTTTTTTTAATAAATACATGGATTTCTTTAGGGGAAACATTCCCTTTTCCCTTCTGTGTTTGTCCTGCTGTAGGGAGAGCTGACTCCAGGTGCTCTGCTGCTGTTCTCGTGCGCAGGTCCAGGGTCCCCGCTGCACAGGTGGCCTGGGATGAGGCTGTCGTTGGCCTGGTGCCTCCGGTGTGCCACTCCCCGGCTGGGGCAGCAGTGAGGATGGCAGCGGGACAGCCCTGGGCTCCGCCGCGACACTTCCGAGCTGGAAACCAAGAACCAGAGTCCCCATTACAGCTCTCTATCTCACAGCTGTTTCTCTACTGTAAAAATTCCACCAGATGAGCTGTGCGTAGAAAACCAACTTGAGGGAGGTTTTTCTGTGTTTGTTTTCTGTGGGTGTAGAAACTCTTAATTTTAGGAAACCTGTGTCTTTGTGCTGGATTTAAATCTAGAAGATTGAATCCTGGCCCATCTGGGTTTGGGGATTTTTATGTTCCTTACGTTAAAGGTGGCTTCTGTCTGACTCTGTAGCAGAAATCTGTGGGGGTGTTTCACGTCCCACTAGATCTCTGAATCTATTGTGTAAATGAGAAGCCAATAGGAGCACCTGGGAACCCAGCTGTGTTACAAGACAAGCTGTGTGTGCTGCCGCTGGCACCAGGGAATCAGTTTTACGTGCTTCAGGAGTCCGCAGGAAGACGTGAGGAGAAAGGATGCTTTAGTGGTGACTTATGCCGCTGTGCGTGTTTCATGGCTCTCGGTACAACCACTTGATTCGATGAGGGGAGTTACACTGTCTTTGCTTGACAGCCATTTCTCTTGTGTGGTCATTTTCGTGTGCATGAAGTATGCAGCTGCTTAAACATTTCTTTAACAGTAAAAGACAAGCACTTTGCCACAGACAGATTACAGCTTAGATAAATACAGACAGGGTGGTTGAGGGAGTCCGACGACGACCGCCCCACACCACTCCTGGGACGCTCATTTGGAAACTAGAGCTCAGGGACTGGAAACATCTCTGAGCCCACCCTGAGAGCACCACAAGGAAAGTGGGGGAGCAGCGCTGGACCCCGGGACTGGACACAGCTGTGCACCCTTCTTTCCTGCTATCTCCGTGACAGTGTAAAACTCCCAAATTCCGGTCTCCCTTTCCATCATGTAAGCAAATTAAGTTGAGGGATCTCAAGGATTCATTTAATTTCTAACATTCTAGCTCTAAATACAAAAAGCTTTGTATCAAGTTTAATCCAAAAATAAAATATTTCGTGAGAATGGATTAATTGAAAATACTCATTCATTCGCGATCATAGCAGCAGTAGCTCCAGCATCTTCAGCATGAAGTCTCTTGTGGAGAAAATATGAATCTCATGCAACAGTGTTTTTATTTTTATCATACATTAATGGAAAATAATATGCAAAGCTGCTCATAATTTGGAAGTATCTGTGAATATTTACTAAGCTCATCAGTACCTACGTCATCTTTAAAAAGAGATTTGGGGAAATAAAATAGAGCAAGAAGAGTATAAGAGAGACTGTGCAGAGACAAGGAACCCCCAACAAGTTGGGTCTTATTCTGTACGGGAGAAAGCAAAGATGGGAAAAATAAATATGACCGTCAGGAAAGCCTCTGGGAAGAGGTGGTATCTTATGCTGAAACCTAAAACACTGGAAAGCCAGAGAGGTACAAAGCAGGGGGAAGCAGCCCGCACGGTGGGTGTGGCATGTAAGTCCCGACAGGTACAGCGGTCTCCCTGCAGGGCCGTGTGGGATGGGTGGCTTTGCGGACTTGGACAAGGACTTGTACAGCAGGGCTGTGTGATTTATCCCACAGGGTGAAGGTCCTGAGAAGCACAGCAAAAATCGATGCAAGATTTTAAGGAAACAGTAGAATGCTGCTACATTTTGAGGGAAACCAACCTCTGCTACTCTCCTGGGAACGGAGTAGAAGGAAAACAGAATGTAGGACAAGACTCCTGAAGTAATTCTAGTAAAAGACCATGGTGGCCTAAACTACAGGGGAAGATGACAGAGACACGAAGAAAAAGAAAAATGTGAGAACATCCGGGAATTCCGAAAACTTGACGCCAGAAATTTCTCTTCATTTTCCGACTTCAGTTACTGAGTACTTATAATGTATCTGACATATAGAATTGTTGCTGTGGAAATACGTCAGGGGGAAAATATGTTAATTATACTTTGCAACTTTCTAATAAACTTTCAGTGCAGTTTATGAATTGTCAAGTAAGTAGGGGAATGGCCGGGAAACACCAGTTGCTGAAAGAGTTTCGCTGACTGCAAAGCTTGTGCACAGGTCCAGCGGGTTCTGAGAGCTCTGCCAGATTTCCATTCCCTGGGACCCAGCTGGCACTTAGTGAAACCCGCTCCTGGGCTTGTGAGCAGAACCTGGGACCTTGACTCTGTCGCAGGGCTTGGTTCTGTTTCCTCCACTTGCAGCTGTTCCCAGCGGGGACATTGCTGTGTTGATCCCTGAACCCCAGGCAGCAAGCCGGCCTGGGGAGTGGCAAGAGGCGGGGAACCAGTCCTGACCACAGTCCTGCCCTGTGACTTCATTTCTGCTTTCATGAGAAGGCTGTCTGCTTAGAAATGTGAGACCAAATGGCTGTTCTGAACCTAGTGTGTGCTGGGAAACTGCACAAGTAGGGTTTTCCACGATTTTATTATGAAACATTTTCATAGGCAGAAAATCTTTCAGAAATTACAGTGAATATCTATCTTTTTTACCTACCAGCTAAGTTCTATAATTAATATTCTAGCAGAAACACTTTCTGTCTATCCATCCGTTTTTAGCATCTTCTCGGCTTGCTTGTCTCTGTATTCATAACATCATCCAGAATGAATGCTTGTCTGGTGGGAATAAATCGTATACACAAAATGTTCAAATTCTAAGTACACATTCACCACATTTCAGAAATGAGTACACTTGTGTAACCCAATCCTTGGCAAAATAAAATATTTGCTTCGTGCAAGAGAAATCCCTCACACTTCCTCCCATTCAGTCTGTACACTCACTTCCCTGGAAAATACTTGCACAATTTTTTTCTGCTCTCAAACTCCATATGTGAATTCATATAACATGTCTCCTTTTACATCTGGCTTAACTTTTTGTGGTTGTTTCTTCCTGTGACACAGTTTACATTTGCTTACTACTGACTCCAAGATTCCTCCATGCTTTTTTCCTACAGTTCTAGCTGTGGTATCACTGATATATGAGCGACTTTTTTAATATTTCCTTTATAACATGTCTGTAACCTTTTATAAATGGAGAAATTATCACTTTGATAAGCAAGTCACTTAAATGTACTATGATCTTTCTCCCCCCTCAGGAGGTATCACACAGATGCCACGCTCTCTTGAAGTCCTTAAGGCTCTCTCTTACAGTTTCTGCTGCATACTCCCTGATCTGCCTGGCACCTTACAATGTCACTAATGCTTTGCTGTTACATGGGGACAGTCAAAGGACTCTCATTTCCTCACAGGCCTATGGATGAACCTTGTGGCTAGGCAGTTGATTGACAAGTTGTTTTCTAGACTATCTGTATATTTGTTTTCTATCTAGGATTGCTATAACAAAACACCACAGGTTGTTGGCTTAAACTACAGAAATGTATTTTCTCACAGCTCTGGAGGCCCAAGTCCCAGGACTCGATCTTGGCAGGGTGGACCTCTTCTGAGGCCTCTCTCCTTGGCTTGGAGATGACCAGCTGCTCCTGTGTCTGCTCAGGTCTCTCGGGGTCTCCTAATGCCTCCTTCTGAAGGTGTCAGTCAGACTGGACTGGGCTCCATCCACCCTGACAGCCTCATTGTAATCTAAAGGATATGGACACATATGATCTCATTTTGAGGTACTGGAGGTTAGATCTTCAACATATGAACTGGGGGGCATGCGACTCAGCTCCATACACCATGGTTATTTTAGGTTGAAATGTCACTTTGGCAGTAAATCCAGCCTTTGGAGAGAGTAACTTCTTTGTGGGAGAAGTTCAAGCCTGCCTGGGCCAGGTGGCCACACTTCTGTCTCCTGAGCTAACTCGGAGACCTTGCTAAGGCTGAGCCAACTCGACTAAGTGCATAGATGCTGGGTCCAACAGGCTACACCTCGGCCCCTAGTCCGTGACTCCTTCATTTCTCCCAAGAAAAATCACTCCACCAGGCCTCCAGTAAGATATCACCAAATGTTAAATGCTCCTCCCATGCTCCTCCCCCACGGTTGTCCCTATATAAACCCTTGAATTTCCTGAATAAAGCAGAAGCGTTCCAGGAACCTCCCCGGGTCTGCCTTGTGATTTTGCGCCTTACCCTCCCAGTCCGAGCTCCCGAACCATGTTCCTCGTGCCGGCTCACAGAAGACAACACTTCTGCTTTGTATGGGGCACCCCCCACCCTCTCTTCTTCCAGGCTGGTGTGACAAGATTCAAAGCCAGTCTTTTCTGTTCGGCAGTGAGGGTATCCTTTCATCCTGAAGCCCTTCCTCTTTCTTCCTCCAAGTCTTTAATACTTCTGCCCCATTGCACATTTGCTACAACTGGCTGGACCTCAGGGCCAACTTGTGAGAACACAGAGAGAAAAAGCAATTGAGATTCTCCCATTTTCTAGGTAGTAGCCAGAGGGAAGAATTCATAGCTTTCTGTGTTTGCCAGCAGATGACACCAATATTGCCCTCCTGCTTCCCCAGGTGCTGAGAACCTCAGCTTGAAGGTGGACTTCCTAGGCATTTTGGAAGGGATAGAAGGGAGGGGGGAGAAAACAATGAAACAGAAAATACAAGGAGGGTCTTCAGTCTCTGTCTCTGGGGCTCATTTTGTCACATACATTAGGCAATAGAGAGATGTCTTTGGATCTTTACTGTTCTTACCTAGAGCACAGTTCCAGATTTGTATTCACTTCCAAGAAGGAAATGTAGGAGCAAATAAAACAAATCAAATAAGGACGCCACCAGAGGATCGCTCCTACTTTGTGTTCTTGTTTCCTCTGAGGCCAGTTGCTACCAGATTCTCAGTCTTCAGACAGCGGCTCCCCATGTTCTGTGCAGGTTTTCAGCGTTAGTCAGTGGTAGACATGAGATAGAGTCTGCTTACTTCATCTTATCCTGAACTACAAAACATAATTTTAAAATCAATTTACAACTATAAAACTTTGCTTCCTTTTGTTTCACTATAATATCAATTCTAAATAGAAATCATTAAAGTTTAAGTTGCATGCTTACAACATCAATACACTTCTGTATTATTTTTATGAACTACCTCTCACATTTTAGCAAGTAGAATTCTTAAGTACTTATTTGAACCTATGCTTCTTATTTGCATTTAAAATATGCATGTTTATGGGGGAGAGAAGACTGAACCCAGTTTTGTGATTACATATTTTAAGTCTATACTTGTATTTCTGAAAATCATATTTACGTAAATTTTAATGGCAGTGAAAGTCAACAATTGTACCTAACATGGATTAGGGTGCATTTACTTAGCTTCATGATTGTAATATAAGCTCTGGTAGTTCAGGATGGGGAATAGCAGATGAATATTAGCCTATCAGAGAGCACATGAATTACTTGCAGTCCACAAAAAAAATGTACACACACTTCAGCAGTTCGCTGTACTGATAAATGTCTGGAAACCAATGGCTACCACTGTGAGCACCTCTTGTCGTTACAGAGGTCAAAGGTAACCAGTATTAATCTCATGTTGTCTCAATAAATTTAGTAGTAAAATATTTATGAAAGTTTCCCTTTCCCAATGTATACTTTTTTGGGCAGACTATATAGCTAGACAACATTCTCACTTTGTAACAGGAATTTAGCTAGAGCAAGATATTTCTTTGCCTTAGAAAGTGAGTTGTAGTTGTGGATTTTCTCTCATCCTAATACATGAAAAAGAGAGACTAGTGTTGATATGCTGCACTAGATAGAAAAGATAGGAAAGTACCTCTCTGCTAATGAAAAAATCAAAAGTAAGAACATTTCACTTTCTTTGACTTTGGGGGATAGGGTTCTGTGAGTAAATGAGGAAAATGATTTGTTATAGCTTGCTACTCACAATACTCAGTCTCAAAATACTTATAAAGTCGGACGGAGAAATTACTGGCTGAAAAATATTTACTCAAAATAGATCTCTGATATACCAACTGAAACTGATCACGTAAAAATTCATCACACTCTTATACAGTGATAACACAATAATAAACCACTGATTTGTAAAATAATTTCTATTCTGTTTTTTTTTTTTGAGACAGGGTCTCATTAAGTTTCCCCAGTTGAGTTTGATCTCTCAATCCTCCTGTTTCAACTTCCCAGAGTAGTAGGATCACTCTAGGTGTGTACCACTCTACCTACCTCTTCATCCATATTACAATTCTAACCACGTCAGAGAAAAAATACATTTCCCCCACAAATAGCTATTATAACTGATTACATATGAGTGCTATATGTTTTTAACTATAGGAAAATATTTCACAAGGGTTTTATGTAGAATCACGACATCACAAAAGTTTCAAAGGAAAAAAGATTTCATGGCTACACAAATTTTAGAAAAGCTATGAACTTCATTGTTTTTTTTTGGAGACTTAAATTGTATTTGGTAATGTAAAAGCATCTCTGAGTTGCTCTACTATGGAGAAATTTAACTGTTCTGGGAGTGGGGCCTTTTCAAAATTGATCACACTTCTAAACACTTAGTTAGAAAATGTACTCAACATTTTGAGCAAGTACACCCTGTAGCATATTTTGAGAAATAGCATAGTATATTCTCGTATGTTGGAAGGGATATATTGTATTTTAGAGCTTTTAAAACCCACAAGTTTGAAAATACCACTGTAACACATTTCTTTCATAAAATACATAGATGTTGACCCTTGAATGGGCACTGAAGTATTTTGTTAAATTTTTCCCGTTCCTGTGAAGTGTACATGGTAGATTCATCCATCTCATAAATTCTAACTATCTTTACTGAATTAAACACTAAATTCCTCAGTCATTCCAGATTTCTGTGGTTGGAAACATCACATTTTTTTAATGCTTTATTTCTATTTCTATCACAAAAATTACTGAGGGTAATGCCCCTGCCTCTGTCCTACAAGCATACACCCAATTTTCAGCACTTTGGCTTTATTTTGTATTCTGTGGAGTAAGAGAGTAATTTAAGGCTTAAGGTCGCAAAGCAGTAAAGGCTCCGTGTATACCATCAGGGGAAATGTAAGCGATGCTGTATAATTCACTTTAGTCCTTCCCAATAATAACCTGCCCATGAATCAAGAAACTGAGGATACTGTCATATTTGAAATGGTTTGGAAGTCAAATAGAAGCGGCCAGATTCCAGGTGGCTCTGGACTAGCTGCTTTAGCTCTCTGGGGTGTGCCGTGCTCATCTGTTAAAGTGGGCTTTAAGAGCTTGAAGACGGACTGAAATCAGGTTCGCCTGGCATCTGGCGAACAGGGCTGCGGCGCGTGCCATTAAAAATCGGGATCTTTAAAAACGCCGTGCGTCCTTGTGTAGAAGTCCAGGGTGAAAAACAGTCCAGGCGCTGCTCAAGGGAGCACTCCCCGAGACTATTGCGTGTTAGATTTTTCTCAGCACTGTTTGTAAGCAAGTTCTTATTTATATCATATTAAAGGCTCAATAAACATTCGGTGGAAGACCAGTTTCCAGCTCTAGAGAGAGAGAACGATATTCTCTTCCCCTAATTCTGGAAGCAAAAGACAAACTAACTCCCTGCACCATCTTTTCTGAATAGAGACAAATAGATGGCTAATTTTGCCTAATTCTCCATGTCTCGTACTTCCTGAGGAATTAACACTGCTTCTGCTTAAAGCTGGATCCCAACTTTCTACCTGTTCCTATTTAGGCCAGCACTCAATAAGTGTCAAGGACTGAATGTTGAATGAAACTACTGATCGTAAAAAGAGCAGGGATTTATAACAATGGTGAAAAAAATCACACACCCATTTTCCTAAATATGAGTTAGTTTTTTTCTTTCTTCTCATGTCCTCTATTTGACTTCTTAAATATTCTTTATTTGGCCTGAAACAACACAAGATGTAAATGAAATGTATTTTGATAACGAGATGGGACAGAATATGTCTATGATGCAATGTCCCACATAGTAGAAATACAATACTTAATATGCTGTTCTCTCTCCCTCTCTCTTTCTCTCTCTCTCTCTCTCTCTCTGCACAGTAGATGGTGCTTTGTGTGACTGAAATCAAACAAAACCCAATGTTTGAATCACTATGACAACAGGGCCACTTTGCAGGTCTGGTAAGCTCCAGCAGCTGTCTTTAATTTCAAGTGTTTGCTTTGCTACTTTGTATCATGTTAGCAGCTAGGAGGGCCTCAAAATGTGTGCCTTAGCCCATTTAAAAAGTTCCACCAGTGCCATGTGCTTCTAAATGCAGCCAGGGAGTAACATTCACGGCTGAGCCACTTGACAAATCTTGGAGTCTAGTAGGTTTTCTCACTTGTCCTTTGGGCTATAAATGGCAATATTAAGTCTGCTGCTCATTCTTTCTAAAAATCAATGATTGTAGAACTCACAATTTCAAAGGGAATGGTCTGTGCTTTATGGGCTATCATCTTTTCTTTCATAGAAAAACATCTGATGTGAAAGGACAGGTCATCTTTCATACAAAAGTTTAAGCTAATTTAACCCTCCAAGCAATCTCATGATAGAGGTACTATCACCTCCCTGATGCCGATGATACGAACTGGTGCAGAATGCTTTCCCAGCTTGTAGGAAACAGAGGGGAGCCCACCCAGATCGGAGCCTAGATCCTCTGAAGCCCAGTGCAGTTCTATCTCTGTCTTGAACTGTGTTCGTGCACATGGTTCAGAAAATTCTGTGCAGGAAATGTCTTTGCTGAAGAAATAGCCAATGAGGGCAAACAGTACAAAGCAGAATCAGCTGTTGTGAGCAGCTTCAGTTGTTAAAAGAGCAAGTAACTTGATAGTGTTACCCATAAGTTCACAATAACATTGCCGGCAAGCTTAATGCAAATGAATAATCAACTGACCAACCTTTATGCCCAGGTCAGCTCTAGACAAGGTAGGTGAGAAAAACAAATACATGACACAGGCCTTACAAGGAAGGAGGCTACGAGGAAGTAGGTGAGACAGAATTCACAGACACAAAGAAATAAAATGTGCTGAAGGAAGCACAGAAGTGTATCCAATGTCTTGCCTCCACCTATATGTGTGTGTGTGTGTGTGTGTATTTCTTTGAATTATTTAATATTTAAATACACCACCTACTTTCCCAACTAGATCACAAACTTCTCAATGGGAAACGTGTGTTATTTCTTCCTATGTCTTCAAAGCCAGATGCCTTGTCTTGCGCAGTGGTGCCCTACTGACCTCCCCCACAGTCACCTAAAAGTGATAATTATTCATAAAATGTGAACTCAGAGCTGAGCGACTGCAAGGGCGACATTTCCCTGTGGTTGTTATATCCCAGACACACTGGCCTCACCTGACTGTGCGTTCCTGCAGCACCAGGATGACAACTTTTTCATGTTCTGTCTCTTATTCTTGCTCGGGGTTGATGAGGTTGGGCCCCGTAGTTGCGGCCATGTGTGACAAAGGAGAAATTCTTCCCTAAGTGGGAAAGGAGGAATTAGTCTGGTGCTGGTGGCCTGAGATCTGAGGCACACGCGTGATGAGCACGGGGTCAGAGGGCGGACACTGCGAAGCAGGTGGAGGCTGCGCCACGTGGAGCTATGCGAGGGTTCCAGGTACTCGACAGTGAGGAGAAATAACTTGGAACTGGGGCCAGAGGCAGTGGACAGGTTACCGGCTCTGAAGAAATGAAAGTGCTTTAAGAAGACCGCTGGAAAACAGTATCCTGCAACGTGAGAAAGGGAATTTGTAAGAAGAACAGTAGGTTAGGACCCAAACACCATTGTGTGGTGATGGATATCAACTAAAACTGGGCCACAGGGATAGAAACATTTTCACTGAAAAATAAAACAGTAGGCTTCAAAGATTCGCTGCATGTGGTGGTAAATTCGGCTAAATCATAATCGATATATTCTCACACCCGAAAGAGTGTGAGCTCACAAATGGTGGCACCATGAACTAAAACAAGGACTTACAAAAAAAAATAGTTGTTCTAAAGAAAGTAAAACTTTAATTTTGGACATGGTGGTTTTATGTAGTGATAGGTAAAGCAAAAGGAGATACACTATGAATTGTAAATGACAAAGAACACAAAGATAAGGAAGGTAACAGCGATGATCTCATATTAGAGGCAAACTGCAGAGCTGGTTCAGTGCACAGCACAGAGATGGTACTTGAGATGTTAAATTAGTATTTTCATTAAGTCACTTAACATCGCTGGGTGTTTATGATTCTTAAAACATTCAAACAGCACATTATTCCTGCTATCATTACCACATTGTGAGAGTAAAATAAAAGAGTGCCTAGTAGAATTCTTTCAAACTGCCAAATCTTATGTAAGTTGTAAATCAAAACTCTGAGGCAGAGATGTACATTTTTACCTGCGTTCACCCAGATCTTCCAGAAGAAGCCTACTCCGTCATACCCACCGTCAAAGAGGACAGCTAGGGGTATGGGTCAGTCATACAGCACAGGTCCTGGGTTCAGTTCCCGGCATGAGAAGGGAGAGAAAGAAGGAGAAGAGCAGGAGGAAGGGAGGAAAAGAAGGGAAGGGAGAAAAGAAGAGAAGAGGGGAGGGCAGAAGGGAAGAGAAGAGAAGAGAGCTAGAAAGCACAGAATTTATTTTTTGAAAGAAAAAAAAATTACGGAAAGAAGTTGGATGGATGGCACTTTCTTCTGCCAAACAAGGTCTTATATTTTTCTAACCTTAAAATAAGACCAAGACATTCTCTAGCCATTCAACAAATTTATTTTACAAGTTTCAACAAACACAGAGCCCCTGGGTGGGAGGGACTGGTGCTGCCCGCCAAGCATTCATGTGCCAAGGAGGAGGTAGAAGGAAGGGACTTGGTCCCTGGGGATTCTGGTTAAGACAGGAGAGAAAGCATTCAAGAATAATTAAGCACCTGGACTCTTGTGTTCAGCTTCAGATAAAATGCAGCTCCCAGCTGGGCAGTCACTAAATGTGCCACGGACACAATAAGAGATTGTTCCATCTACAGTTGTTGTGAAGATCAGTGAAGAACAGAGTAAATAATAAACACAAGCTGCCACTCTTAACAGGAAATCTACTTTGACCAGCATGAGGGCATCACTCATTTCTAGTTGAATTTATTAAATGTAAGAACACAGAACACAGAAAGAGAGAAAAAGGCCTAGGAGTAAAGAAAGAGGGTCAGAGGAAGCAATCAAGCAGCAAGGATGGGTGAATAAAGAAAATGGGATAAAGATGGAGGCGAACAAAGAAAAACAGCATTCAGGAAAAAAATGAAAAGAGCCATGGTGAAAGAGACAAGGGAAGTGATTCTTAAAATCAATACTTATAATTTGAAATTCACATATATTGTTCCTTTGTCACCATAATTGTCACAGAATAAAATAAAATTTAAAGTGTTGAAATAAAAAACAAATTCTAATGGAAAACTGCAAGCAGAAGGAAAACTGAAGAAAGAACACTGGTGTTGAGCATAGAGGAATTGACTGATTTTTCTGTGTCTCTTCCTTTTTCTTACACCTATTACTGTGTGAAAATGCTTGTGCAAACAGGGCATGATGTAAGCGTCCTTAGTCAAATATGGTTTGGCCTTTACACAATATTTTAACCAAAGTACACTTATATAATTAGGATTGGTGCTATAACACAAAGCATAGGTCTTATATTACACCAGGAAACTTAAGAAGTTCTATAAAGCAGAGGCTAATTCCAGCAAACTAGGAAATCTTTTAAATTCCTATTCATACACAATTCAGAATGATGTAATGGCAGGTTGTATATCAACCAAATCATTCTTTTAATGAATCTCTAACCCACACGCCTGTGGAATCCGGAGTTGACAGCAAGTAGAAGGAACAAAGAAAGCTTCTGCTGTGACTATTATAGTTTACCATGGATCTCACAGAAAACCTCAAAATCATTCTGTTTTTGAGACCAAATCTGCACTGTGGCCCCTCCAATATCTCGAAAGACCCCTTCGGATCCAGTAGTGACTCACCAACTCAAACCAAACACAAGCGCTTTCAGGCAGAGCTTGACAAAATGTAAACAGAACCTAGAACTAAACATACACTTTTAAGTGGTGCAACTATGAAAGCCAAAGGTTATTATAGAGTAGAGGGCCACCAACTGGCACTCCACCAGCTGCAAACACATGGGGTGGGCATGGGACGATCACAGAAAGACAGAGGGCATGGGCAACTGTATGTACCTTGTGCCCTCTGGACGGGCAGGGAGCCTTGGACACCACACCCTTCCCTCTTGCCACATCAGACTGGGAAGGAAGTTTTTCTGTCCAAAAGGTCACAGACCCTTCTCCCAATCACTAACTGTTGCACACACTTTCATGTAGAGCTCGCTCATGAACACTTTGTACTTTGCACCACTGCACTGCCTTTAAGCCATCACCTTGAGGAACCAAACAGTTAATTTCCACATCTGTTCAGATCCAAGTGCCACAAAGCAGCAGATTTGGTGCCAAGTACTAGGTGGCACTGAGGAGGGTTTGACGCTCCACGTGAGATCAAAGGGAGAGAGTGTGACTGGCCTTCTAGAACTTTCCAGTGTCCCTTCATGATCCACTGAAGTTGACTCCTCCTCCAATATTCTTGCCACTTTTTTCATTTTTTAAATCTGTCACACTTTTGAGCCCTAGCTGGTCTGGTAAATGGGTTCTGCATGACTGAACATCACACAAAAGTGTTTAGTAATAGCACCGTTAGTAGATCTGGAAGAGAGCAGGTGCCCATGTACAGATCGTGAAAACAGCACAGATTGGCAAGTAAACTATAATTCTGGACAAATCCCAGGCTTCTTCCTCGATGTCCACAGAACACCAAATGAATATATAAACAGTTTCTTGGAGCTTCAGGTTTACCCAGCCAGAAGAGGACTGTTACCACTCACTTCTCTGTATTGTTATGAAGATTAAATAACATAAACCATCTAAAGTCTCTATCATAAAACAGTGCAACACACAGACCCTGGTAGCATCTTTGCAGTTTCTCCCATTTGTCACAGTCATGTGTCCTTTTCTGATTTCAAGCATTGTCCTGCTCCCAAAACTGTTCTTGCTGATTCATCAAATGGGTATAATGACCAGTAACTATCTTCCTTCATATTTTGACAGCATGATTATAGTACTCATTTTTTTATATAAGGTACATATACTCAGTGTCTCATTACAGTCAGAAAACTACTTTCATTAACCACATCTACTTCTGAAGGAAAATCACAGATGCACAGTGGACATGTGGCAAGGCTAGTTAGGAGCTTAAGAAAGCTCATTTTTAACTGTAGCATAATTTTCTTACACCCTACAGCAAAGATCTGCAATTTAACTGTCGAATAATGCAGCTAATTCACCCGTGTCAAGCCTTGCGTTCATTTTAAGTGCAAAACTGTGTATAGCTCATCTGCCTTTCTTCCTCCCTGCACTTCTAAGAAGCAGTTGCAGTCATCTTTCTGAGCCCATCATGCCATTCACAAGGAAAAGATACACACCTGGAAAACGGTCAGGAATGGACACAGCCCTTAAACTTTGCCAGGAAGGCGTCGCTCGCGAAGCCTAGATATTCATGAGAATTTTACGGACTGTGTTGATTCAGCTGCAGGTCAGAACCATAGTGCAGTAGCACATTTCCCTCTGGATTTCTCGGACACCATCTTCAGGTGAGCATCCGTTGCTTTATCTTCCATTGGGCTACAGTGCAGGTCACTCACCTTTCATGTGGAATTTACAGAACAAGTGCTTCAGTAAGATCTGTCAAGTCTTTCTCCAATCAAATGCACAGGAAAAACAATGTAAGATTTCTTTTCTTGTTTCATTGAGCTTATTGGTACTGTTTAGGTACACAGTGCAGTTGTATTCACCATTGGGATCCTGTACCTTTACATGGCAGAGCTTGGTTCTCATTTCTTCCCTTCACCCCTGCCCTCCCTTCACCCCCTCCTCCCTTCCCTATTCACAAAGACTTTGTTTCCATTGCTTTGGTTTTCTCCTTTTTTTTTCTTTTCCCTTCTTTCCTTTTCCCTACCCTTCCTACTTCCCCTACACCTTTTGCCCTTTGCTTCCTCTTCCACATTTTGAGTTATACAATTTGAGTCTTGTTTACACTTTCAGTTTTTCACACTATAAGGAGATTTCTTTAGGCTTTTCACCTTTATTTTAAAGGCTATATATATTGTAGGAGCCTACCACAAGTCTAATATTTCTCAAGGTAGTTGGTGAAAAGTATCAAAGGGGGTTGTATCCATTATGTCTGTCTATTATATTCATTAGACTATGATATTCATTATGTACCACTGAGTTGCAAAATAAAGGTATTTCTATGATCATTTTCTAGCCTACAAAAGTGTGCTCTAAAAACTTTTTAAAAAGCTGACAACCACTATTGCCTGACATGCTAGTGATTGTAAATAGTGAGGTAAGTTGTCTATTATTTTTAGTACTTTTTTTTTTTTTGCAGGAGTAAATATTGGATCCGAGGAGCACTGAGCTATATCCCCAGCTATTACCCTTGCCCCTTACCCCTTTTATTTTGAGTTTCCCATGCTAACTTTGAACTTGTAAACCTTCTGCCTCAGCCTCCTTGGTAGCTGGGATTACAGGCATTATCCACGCATCCTGGTGTGTGTGTGTGTGTGTGTGTGTGTGTGTGTGTGTGTGTGTGTATGTGTGTGTGTTTAGGGAAAGTTTGTTATCTATTTTCCTTACCCTTTCTAGACTATTTCCATTTCTCTGCCAAAAAGAATGAAATGAAAAGTTTCCAACCCTGCAGACTCCAGTCCTTCTATGTCATCCACAGCCTCACGTTTAAACTCCGGGGCAGCTCCCAGACCCAACAGTGTTCCACAGTGTACTGAGCTGAATTGTGTCCCTCAACAAGACTGGAAGCCCTAACCCGACAGTGCCGCAGGATGAGGCGCTAGGGAATGAAAGCGCTGCTGCTGCAGTTTGCTGTGTATGAAGATTGGAGAAGGTGGTCCTTCCTCCAGTGTGACGTCGAGACAGGGGCGGGATGCTTGGGGAAACAGCCACGTAGACACAGGCGTCACCTGCAATGCGAGGCTACAAGCCAAAGAGACGCGGAAGCGGCAAGAAAGGGTCTTGGCTTAGAGAAAATGCTTAGAGAAAATGAGCAGAGCTCCCCTGCAGGGGTCGGTAATGAACTTCTAGCTTAGGGACAGTAAATTATTGTTGTAGCGCGTTGTTAAGGCAACCCAAGGAAACTACCACACAGAACTCTAAGCATTCTCTGACCTTAGGTCTCGCTTTCCTAAGTGGGGCCTCGCTGGACTGGAGTCTTAAAGTTGCAGTACTTTTTCCGGCTTTCAGTTATTTTCTTACTTAACTGTTGAAGGATTAAATGATTAGAACTCAGCCTCCCGATGATTTCTTGAAGTAGAGGTGAGTGGCAGCCAGCCCATATCAGTTTGTAGGACACATTTGTTTAATTTTCAGGAACTTTGCAAGCCTAGTACTCAACAAAGCCATTATTTTAAAAATTACATTGTGTTATTTTTAAATTAGGCGGATTAAAACAGAGTTAATACCTCATCAAAGTCCACCATCATTTCCTCATTATTTGATTACACCATACCACTGTGTGTCCTTTAGCATATTTACACAAATAATTCACCATTATTAATTCATTTACATAAACGACAGCTATTCACATCTATTTTATCCACATGGGAGGAACACCAGGGAAGTCTGCACAACTGCCCATCTTTTCCCACTGCACATTGGTAGCTTGGTGTGTGCCATGTTGCATTTTTGCATTATGAAAATTGTCAAACACTGCAAATCAGTTGTTTCTATACTTTCAGAGGTATATGTAAAACATTTATCAATATGTAAACATTTATCAGTATGACCTCCACATAACCTACAGTTCTGCCTATAAATCCATAGAGGAACAGACTAAGATTAGCTGAAGAGATCTTTCTGTTTGACCCTTGCATTGAGCTTTTGAGCAGAAAGCCAGTGCTCAGGAAAATAAGAAAAAGCAAAGAAAGAGCTCTGTTCCACATAACAAATTTCAAGGTCAGACAGGGATTGTGAAGGAGGGATAAAGGAGACTTAGATGCTAGTGGCCTACTTTTATTATTGTCTACTAAATCTCTCAGGGAAGTGATTAACTCTGACTATAAATATTAATTAGATTTCTATAAGACTACTATTTAAGGGGACGGTGCTCCTTATGGGGAGGTATTCCAGGCACACAGGAGATGGATAGATGTCGAGACAGACAGATGGACAGACAGGAGCAGTTTACACACATACAACTTGCTTAAGGTGGTAATAAATTAGATGATTTCACTAAGTACAACACACCCAGGCTAGCTGCAAAACTATAGATGAGTGAAATGACTCTATAAATAGGGCAGATAAAAACCTTCGTAGCTATAGCAGTTATTAACTCTACCAGATATGGGCAGGGTCAACATTCCTTTGTTTTGTATAGGACATCTCTGTTACTCTTATAAGCTAAAGAAAAATATTTGTAGAAACAGTAGCTCAAGGCATTTAAAGAAAAGATTTGAAGACGCAGATGTGCATGTAAATAGTTACTGTCTCCTGCACTCCTTCATGTGACTCGAGGCCATAGGCTCCTGGTGTTCAGCACCGCCAGAGTGGAGTGGAGAGTAAAACCTCCCAGGACTCTGCGCACCTAGAGTTGGGAAAGCTGCAGAATCTCAAGGGTGCCAGAAAGCAGGCGGAGGCCATTCTGCCGCTAACCCCAGCTCCAGGCGCGGGTCAGAGTGGCACCTTTGTGCAGGATGGGACCTTTGCATTCAGTGCAGTGTCTCAGGCCAAAGGGCCGAGCGCCATCACGCACGCATCGCCTGGCCCCGCGTCTTTGCAGCAAGTGGCCGCTGAGGTCGGCAGTGTTCCTATTTCACTGACCACCAAGATTCAAACAGTAATAAAATGTCTCGTTCTCCCGTTCCTTCCCTGCGAACACATTCCATCAGGAGAGGACGCTCCAGCTGCTAAAGTTCTCCGCACTTTCACGTTCATTCTCCCACTCCTTGCGCACTTTAAGAAGAAAGCTGCCTCACAAGGTAGCCTCTAAAATGGGTAAGAAGCCGTTTCACAAACACCAAGACTCCAATAAACGGTGTCACGATTTTATGTTTCCGGATCTGCGGAACCCTGAATTTGGGGTGTTGCCTGATGGAGGAGACAAGGAGTAACAGAGGGGGCGCTGCTGAGAGAGCTGGGTGGGGAGTCGAACCTCTGTGGTCCTCTCTTCTCCCTAACTTCTTCCCTCTTCTACTCATCCTGCCTCCTTCCCAGCTTACCCTCTGTTATTGCTCCAAATTCCCAAAATCGAGACATGCAAGCAAAATAGTAGGCCCCATCAGTAAAAACTCCTCACTTATTTTTCTGATAGATGAGTTTTGAAGACAAAAACTATGATTCAAAATGAAAAGTCTAAAGACCCCTTATTGTCATATATTTCAGATAAGCAAAGCCTCAGACCACACCACATAAACGCTGTGTTATAGGCCTAATAAGTTCATCATTCGATATGTATCAAAAATTAGCTAAACTGATATTTTAAAATGCCTGTTTCAAACTAAAGGCTTTCTTAAATGCAAGGAAAAACTTGCATTTTTGAGTTAGGTTGAGCATCAAGTGTCAGTTGTACTGTCTGTGAGTCATAGCAACAAAGGTGTTCCATTATTTCAAAGTTACTTCGGTTATAATTTAGCAATTACCTTTCTCCAGTTGGGCATTTTAAAGTTAGACACTGTGCTGTATCTGTGAGATGCTCTTCCCTGCCAGCCTGCACTGGACTTTGTAAGGGTTTTAGAGTGTGCAAAACATCAGCCCTTTCTCAGTTCAAAGGCAAGTCTTCCATAGTCATACCTCACCCTGTGATTCCCAGGCAATGAACTTGTTTTCCAGTTTGGAAACAAAATATTTCATTTTGCCTGTGAGATAAGATACAGTCTTGTTTGCCTTTGATTTGTAAATTGGTTCTTTTTTCTTCTCTTCTTTTTAAGAGGGGAAACACAGTATGCACATTTCCAGCATGCTGACAAGAGTCTTTCAGCAACTTTCTGATGGAAGGATCTCCTTGGAGAGCCTGTGGCTCCTCTCCTGAGAAAGTCTCCAAGATGTAACCCCCACAAAAATAAAAATAAATAAAAATGCAAAGAGGCCGGGCGTGGTGGTGCAGGCCTGTAATCCCAGCACTCAGAGGCTGAGGCAGGAGGATTGCTGTGAGTTCGACCAGCCTGGACTACATAGTGAGTTCCAGGTCAGTCTCAACTATACAGTGAGACCCTGTTTCAAAAAGAATAAAAATTAAAATTAAAAAAAAGAAAGTCTCCTAGATGCAACCAGAATAAAGGCAAGTCTGGGTTGTGTCCCTGTGTCCCTCCAATTATAAAACCTGAGTGGGCCTGGGGGAACCAAGAACAGACACTTACTTGTCCTAGAAATAGAGGGCCCTAAACTTTGAAATATTTCAACAGAAACCCAAAATACATGAGTTAGTGGAGTGGAGCTGTGGTATTCTCTACTCTCCTCGGAGATCACTGATATTAAGGCAGTATTGAATCAAACCTATAATCTGTGTAATTTATAGTCATTCTGTTGGTAGAAGTATCACAGATTAATAATTTGCACAATTGGGGATTCTTCTAAATAGCAGGAAATCATACATAAATTATCCAAGAAGAAAACTGAAATTAACCCAGCAACTGCCCTTTAAAAGAAAAAACATTGTTTTAGTAAGCCGGGGATTTAGCTCAGTGGTGCCACTGCCTGCCTTGCAAACACAAGGTCCTGAGTTTGATCCCTGGTACCAAAAAAAAAAAAAAAAATTTTACTATCTCAGCGGTCATACCAGCTATTCTAAATATTTAATTCTTCATTTCAACTTGAGTGATGTGCTATAATTTGGGAAAGACAATTATTTTTGTTGTACATATTCTTGGAACTTTTGCTTACATTGCTTCCCTCTTCTTGTTAGTATGAAATTACGAGGAAAGGCTTCTAGATGTGTTTGCTTTTTGGAAGGAAGGGGAGGGGAAGCAAGGCCAAAATCAGTCACTCTCCCATCAGTAATTTTTAAAAATGATTGTAGGGGTTGGAGCCGGCAGGCGGTTCCGGTTCTCCCGACTAAAGCAGGGCCTGGAAACTCTGCCCCAGGCAACAGGGCTGGGAAAATCCCTGCTGCGCTCGTCCTCCGTGGTGTGCGGTAAGGGCGGGCCCTGGCCGGGTCCACCTGCCGGCCCAGTTTAAAGTTTCCGAGGCTCTGAGGAGCACCGGGGCTGGGATCGAGCGGGCGGAGCG
>NW_022900943.1:6805370-6805694 GCF_012274545.1 Fukomys damarensis | reverse complement strand
CCTTTTCCCGGGCCGGGTCGGTTCTGACGATCCAGAGCCAGTGCCGGGACCGGAGCCACCCGGCGGTGTGGCCACCTCGCTGTGCTGTGCTGGGCAGGGCCGGATGGGCTCTGGGCCACCGGCTCAGGGACGCCAGCGTAGTTTCATAACGTGTGTTTCCCCCCAGAGAGCCCAGGCCGGCTTCATTTCCCTCTCCCTTCCTTGGGCCAGTGGTACCAGCTTTATCACCTGCCCACAATAGCAACTCAACTTTGCGGCGGGGCAGCCGGAAGGGCCGAGAGCGAGGCGGTCTGGAGCACCCCGGGCGAGGGTCGGAGGAGTCGC
>NW_022900943.1:6773794-6804588 GCF_012274545.1 Fukomys damarensis | reverse complement strand
CCGCTGTCCAGGCCGCTCGGAGCCAGGTCTCCCGGGCTCCCGCCCTGGTCCTGCTCTCTGGCCTGGGGAGGGCGGGGCGCTGGCTTGGCAGCCTGTGGTCAGACCCCAAGCTCCTACCCGACCGGGAGGCGCCCAGGAGGAGAGAGTTGTCTCCCTGTCCCTGGAAGGGGGGGGCACGGTCAGCATGGTTTCCTACCTGCTCCAGGCGAGGGAGCAGGGTTCCAACAGTGGCCTCGCTGTCTGAATGCAAGTACACGAGTTACACGTATTAGTCCCTCAATAAGAATTTATTAAGCACTTACTATATTTTTGTGTTTAACTGGGTGCTGAAGACACTAAATAGAAAGTAGACAGCTTACCGTTTATTATCCGTACTATATGGATGGGATCAGGCACATTGGAGACTCTATAGGGTAAGGAAAAATTTGGTCATTTTCAACAGAGGTTATCTTTTAGACATTTTAGTGAAAATTTCAGTTGGTAAAAATATATTCCTCCAAACCAGATCTTGACGTTTATAATCAACATGCTAATGATTAAGAAAAAACAGTAACAACAGCAGACTGTAAAATCGACTGCTCTTCGTCATTTCTACGTGAAGCCTCAATTCGATAGATTAAGAATGATTTACGTCAGAGCAGATGCCTTTCTGTCAAACTTTACAGTCTACTAAAGCTCTCCATGGGCAAACGTCAGCATTGGCCCCAGCGTCCAGAAGGAAGGGATTGAATGTACCATCGCACCCCGCTTTTCATAACCCTGGCGCCAGCTCTTCGTCCCGCTGTAGCGCATCCTCGGAGAGGGAGAGAAAAGGATTTGCTTGGCTGGAGATTTTCTCACGGACCTGGAACAGGGGCCGGGCAGCACTGTCTTGAGCTGTGCACAGGTGGTCCTCTGGCCTGGACTTACCCGGCCCTGGCCCTCATCCCTGAGGACTCCCTTAGCTGTGCCAGAGCTGTTCAGAGACCCCAGGAGAGAAGAAGGGTTGGGCAGCCCTGGGACAGCACTGGGGTGGCCCCTGCAGGGAGGGAGTCCCATCCATAGGAAAAGGACCACACTGGAAAAGGACATCCACGGGCAGGGCAGTTCTCATCATGTTTGGGGATGGAAGACTTTCCCCTGTGAAGTGTTTTCTCTTTAACTGAGAAATAAGGACATTTGACCACATGGTAATCGAATGCGGAGACGCACAGGAAATCATGGGACTGGAAGACTTGGGCCTGGAGTGCAGGTCCAGCCACTGCTCCGTCCACAGAGGGTTGTGGTGTCTGTGCATCTTCTGAGCCTGTCATATCTTCCGGGAACCTTTACAAACCTGTCACGTCTTCGCAGACCAGTCCCTTGGACTCTGCACTCTGTCTGCTTTTCCTCCTTCCCAGTGCGTTCCAGGAGTTTCTCTGCCAAGTGCAGTGTAGCTCTCATACATCCACGATGTTGATATTTCACTATGCCTAGTGTGGTCGAGGAGCCGCAAACAAGCCCTCAAGGTGTGACAGAGACAGCCTTAGACGCAGATTACCCAGTAGCCAGGAAATGGTGAGGTTCCGGCCTCTGGCCCTGGGATGCAGAACAGACTAGTGACTAAAAGTCAGCTCCAGTGGTCCTGTGTTTGGAGTTTTCATTCCCTGTATTTGGAAAGACATGCTTTGAAAGTTTTTCTTAAGAATGGCACTTCAATGGTTGTTAAATACTACCACACATTTCAAAGGATCTCATAATAGAATCTTTTTTTCCAATAAATGTAAATAATTTCTTTCGAAACCTGTTTTAGCATCTAGTAATAAGTACCAACATCTTCTCTACAAGCTATTCAAAGGTCTTAGTGTTATTTCAGTAGGCCTGCTTCTGGTTGGAGAGTGAAAATTCTTTTGATCAACTTACTCTGGAAGAAGTCTGAAAACCCTAAGACAGCAATGAGCGTCACTGAAACAGGAAATTGAAATTCCAAGGGGTGAGAATGCATCGTCCCAAGTCAGCCTTCCTGGCCAGTTGTCACTGAGAAAATCCATGCCTTCCCCGATGATGCTGCTTTCTGAATTCCAGTGAGTTCCGGGTTATGGAAAGGCAATTTACTGGTCTTTGGATAGTGGGATGCCATTATGAAAACTGGCTCAAAGATACCATGTCCCAATTCCCACATTTTGGGCAGTGCTGTCTACAGCAGGTGAGTAATCATGAAGTCTTAAGAAACAGCATGCTAGTGACTTGTCCCTTCTTACTAGCAATCAAGGACAGTACCTCACCTGGTCACACACCTTCCATTTTAATAGTTTCCTAAGCAACATCTAGAATTAGACACACCAATGCACACATACGCAGAACGAATTTGTGAATGATAGGGGGACATAAGTCAATATTTTAAAATTTTATAAAATGGTCGATTTATATTTGATTTTTATCAACACTTTCTCTTATTGACTATTGCCTTTTCCCCATTTTAAGTGGCTTGCTTGCTTTTGTAATGAAAGTAAAGCAAACAAAACTTTAAAATTCTCTTTAAAAATTAATAATTTCATCGAGCTAACCTCACGGTTGCTTTGGATATGCTGCAGTGTAGGCTAGGAAATTTTTATCATTCAGATACCTGTAGATAGAAGCTTAAAAGTGGAAGGCATCTTCGGAAAGATAACTAGAAAGATAATATGGGGATATAAATTGGCCAGGGAAAGATTGGGAATTCCCATCTCAGCAGATTCCTGATGTCTTAGGCAGATAAGGTACAAACTTCGAGACAGATATAGCTAAGGAGATAACTAGCAGAAATGTGCCCTGTGCAGAGAATTAAAAGTGCTGGTAATTATGCAAAAGAGGACTTAATATTGGGAAGAAAGACATCAAGGAAATGAGGGAATCTGATTCCTAACAATAGCTTCTCTTGTCTTTTTGCCCCTGGAATGTTAATAAACTGACTTAATCTAATGAATCTTGTTGAAACCTACTTCCATAATCAGTGGCTCACAGGCTGGCAACAGAGCAGACGTAGGCAGTCATGTCATTCTGGCAGAAACTCAGATGTAATTTGGAAGACTTACACAGAACTCGAAAACAATGACACTTCTCCAAATTGACGAGCCTCTCCCTGTGTGTAGGAATGTGTTTCGGAATGTTTGGTCCTTGTGTGAAGAATATTTTCTGACAAAAAAGATCCATTCAGGTTACACAAGCAAGTCACACTTCCTGATCAAGAAGGTGGTGTTCTATGGGGGAATCTTTAAGGTGAAGAAGCTGATTTCTGTGATGACCAAAAATAGACACTTTACCTTCTATTGTAGTGATGTAGTGTACCTTCTGTTGTACTGATGAGTCAGTCGAGATTTTTTTTCATATACTCGATTTCAGTTAAAGCACTACTTTGTAAACTGGGATTCTAGCACCTATCTCCGAGGTCCTGACTTTGTTTTCCTTTTCCAGCTGTTTCTTCACTACGCAAATGGTAGCTGTTTCATTCAGTTCCGTTTGGTTTGGTTTGAAATCTTCTTAGGTTTCAGGGCCAGATAAGCTGGGGTTTCAGACAAGTCCAGAGCAGGGCAGGGTACAAATTAACAGCGCTCTGCTGGCTGTCGGGGCCAGTCATCTGTGCAGATTTTCAGCTTCTCACCCATGGCAGGAGAGTACAGGTTCAGTGGCACTCTTACCACTCTTCTCTGACTAGTGAGTGGCATGGCATGGAGGAAGTCCTATTGCCACTCTGGGACTAGACTAATTCTCCTGTTACCAAACCATGGAGACGTCTCTATGCAGGCAGTGTAAGAATTCAATGAAATATTATAACAGAACACTAGTATGCAGTAAGGGGTGTTATGTTAATGACAGGGCTCTTCTTTTGATCTTAAGCAAGTAGCGTCGCTAGCCAGTGTGCTTTGGATTGGTGAGGTCCAGGATTCTCCCCTCCCAGGTGGATGACTGTAGCCTCTTGGTCCTAAGATCTACTGAAGGCTGTGTCTATGCAAAAGCAGGAAAGAAATATGTGCAGCTTTCCCAGCATGAGTACAACTGAAAAATCTTAATTTTAGTATTTGTTGTAAACCTACAGTGTGCTAAGCTTGCTGCTGATTATGTAGTAGCAAATGTTAAACTGTAGAGCTTCGTGTCAGGTGGACGAGTAAGTCTCAGGAACTGAGACCACTATTCGTTTACTTAGTGGGTCTTTCTAGTATGTGAGGCATTGTATGCAACAAACAGTAGATATGTATTATCCTACATAAAACTTAAAATCGTCTTTTAACCTTAAAATAGCTTTGTAGAGGAAGTGTTCAGTTCCACTGAACTTATTGCTTAAGATAGCCAGGAGAGGACCGAGGCTGAAGTTCGGATCGGAGCATGCAACCAAGCCTGTGCTGTTCACTGCTTTGCGGCTGCCTCCGCATTCGTGTTGTCACCCATGCTCAGATACAGCTGTCTGCTCTTTTTCTATAATCAAAACATGAAACGTGTAAGACCATGTGCCTTTTTAACTACCAGTCCTCCCGAGGAATAAGTCCAAATAGAGGCCGCTGATTTAAGAACACTCAGGATATCCAGACAGGGACGAACACGCCCAGACTGGACTTTACCCCAGCAGCCACTCCCTTTCCTGTTGCCATTGTCCCAGAGGAGCCCAAAGCTCAGACCTCCACAGTGGCGCTCGCAGGCCCACCACTCAGGGGTTTCCAGAGCTTCCCGTTTCAGCTCCCACAGAGACGTGTAGGCTAAAATGTGAATCTTAGGTGACTCACTGGGAAGAACAAGGGCCTGGGAAACCTCACTTCATCTTCTGCCTACTTAAGCAGTATTTTCAAATTACCGTTTGTCTAACTGGCACTGGATCATCCTGTTTTCCTGAAGTGATCCTTGTTGCCTGGCACTGTTCTGACTTTCTGGATGTATGACGGAGCCCCACTATGTTCAGTATGAACTGCAATTCTAGAATTCACAGAAGAAAATAAGGTCGTATTTTCAGACATGTTTCAAAGGTCTTGGCCTTAGACTTCCAAATTCATTTTTAAATTGTGTACAGGATATTATATATGGTCATGTCTTATGTTCATTTTATAGATAAGGCAACTATGGCTAATAGAAGTTAGCTTACTTGACAAAATCAGTACTGACTTAGACTGGTTCATTCAGAAGACAACCACTGTGAACCTGACTGCAGGTGGATCCCCTACCCTTAGGCAGTGTAGTCTACCCATACATGGTGACTGGACATTTTATAGTCATTTCACCACGTATCTTTCCAATATATCTTTTACTATTCTCGTAAAAATATTCTAGCCCCTTTCTTAAAAATCAAGTACCTGCTTTCTCATTGTAAAGCTGTAAAAATAAAGACACAAAAAATAAAGAGAAAAAAAAAAAGCTCGCCTTGACTAGCCAGCACTGTTCTCCAGAGCAAGCTGCTGCTATATCTTGGGGTGAGTTCTCTCAAACCATATCCCTGCCTTCGCTTGCATATGTGAGTACAGACATTCCTACGTAAAGCTGGTGTGTTTGGATTTCGTTTTCTCCACTTTACGTAATAACAATTTACTATGTTATTAGGCATTTTGGAATGATTACCAATAGTGTTCTAAACAGAATAAAATTGTTGGCATATTAATATCTACCTCAGTAAACTCATAAAAAAAGTTTTAAAACCAACATCCCAAACTGTGAGGTCTGTCTGCTATATGACGGTGCTCCCCAGGGAAGACTGGTGCTGTAAGAGTCCCTGGTGTGTCAGCAAAAGTCATTTACAAGTAACTGAACTTTTCTGTACTAACTCATTGTTGTGCTCACCAAGCAAAGCTTGAGAACAGAACAAAGAAGGAAGGAGGCTCCTTAATTCTGTAGTTTTTCTTTCAAGGTTACTGTACTGAGAAAATCACCTGGAATTCTAACGCTGAATATGTAATCATAATATAGTTTCTGTTGGCTTCTATTGATCTGAAGCTCATTTTAGTTTTTCTGCTAACTTCATAAAAATTTGAATTATTAAAACGATGCCCACACTTGCCAAAGCATGCAAATGGTATAAAAAGATCTATTATGGGAAATAAGCTCCCTACCTCACAAGTGACAACTACTGAGTAGATGCAAGCATCCCTAGTTTTTTCCATAACTTTAACTGTACAGTCCTGCAGTCATGCATCTATAGATTAAATTGAAACTAGGAGCTCATGTTGCAGCTCTTTTTCTAGATTTAACAATTTACCTTCCACGGATCCCTTTATTTTTATGACATCATGCACACACATACTACCTCAAAGCACGATTTAGTGTTTTAACTTTGCCTTGATTGAAAGGAAAGAAGGAAGAAAAAAACAGCATTCAGCATCATTTTTCATCATAAAATTACAGCTGTTGAGGCAAAGCAAGAGTACAAAAATCTCCAGAATCAGAGAGCTGTAGAGTGGTGACTTTATAGATTGTCATGGATGGCGAACCTTTTAGAGAACCAGTGCCCAGACTGCAAACGGAGACCCACTTACTTATCTCAAAGTGCCGCTGACACTCAGTTACTCCTGAAAGTCTTCTGCTCCCTATGCGGGGGCGGGCAACTCGGCTCGCGTGCCGACAGAGAGGGCTCTGCGTGCCTGCCGCAGCATGCGTGTCACAGGTTTGCCCACTGGCCTAGACTTCCCGCTGGCTTTCATCCTCACTGGGTGATTGCGGCTCTTTGTTTGAACATCTTCCATGATAGGGACTTCACAGATTTCCATGGTAGATCTTTCCACTTTCTCTGGAGACTGGACTCCTCTATTCTTTGAATCTACCAATCAGCAATGCTAATTTCCATCATCAGAGGACTCAGTCATCATGCCAGTAATACACTTCTAACTTTAAGAGGAAGTTCATTAGGAATAAAACACAAAGAAAGCCCAATGTGCTTCTCATGTTTGTGTAACTGAAACAAAAGATTTTCATGCTTCCCTTGAAAAATAAAAGGGAATAGCAGTGCCCTGCCCTGACAGGTTTAAAGAGAAATGTGCAGTCCTCTGCTTTGCTGGGGGAAGTGAGTGCTGAAAAGCACTTTTAGAGATGAAGTCAATGCTGCATTTTTTGAAAGAAAAAGTCTAATGGTACTTCTTCACCTACCAATTCTGATGTCAGTAATGATACAGGAGTTTAACCTGAGGGAATAAAGATGACTTTATAAAAGAATATAGTTGATGTGTACATTATACAAATAGCATTTTATGTGATTGGAAAAAGCTAATTAACTAAATGACAGGTAATGCTAACTAGTTATTTGTGTGTGTATGATATCAATTTTGTGGGTATTAAAATTCTCATTAAAATTATTTATGGAAGAGGGAACCTGGTTATCGATATGTACGTGCCTAGAACAAAATATTGGAAGGAAATACCTAAGAGCATCGGCAGAGATTGGTGAGATTATGGGTAGTACTGTTTTCTTGTCTAACTCTTGTATTATGTCCAACTTCTCTGCACTATGTATACATTATATTATGCTAAAAACTATAGATAGATAAGCAGAATTTAGAAAATTAATAAATCAAAGAGAATGGGCTTTGGAAAAAAATCAAAACTCAATCAAAGTAACCAACAGCCCTGCCATTTTCCCACTGGTTGTCTTTAGACAAATAATTTTTAAAATGAGATTAATATATGTGAAGTAGCTAGGAGTCTCCTTTTTAAATAATAAACACTCATTGAGAATTTGTGACTTTGGCCTTCCCATTTTATTAGTGGGTTAGTCCTTTGACTTCTTCTATTGCAAAAGATGAGATGAAAGATGTTTCCTCTCTGTTTTCCCTTCTTTTCATTCTATTCATAGTAAGGGATGTGGCAGCATGTAAAATAGCTTGTTTTCCTGCACATGCTCATCTGAATCACCAACTCTCATAATGAGCACCTCTCCACAGAAGTGGCACCTGGGACACCTGGTATCCGAGTAAGAACTGCCCAGAGAATAACCCTGAAACATTCTCTCTGTAGAATGAGTTAATAACCAACAGAGCCATCAAGAGTTTAGTCACAGTGGCTGAAGCAAGCCCTGGAGAGATTTACTGTAGGAAGGTAATAGTGTGGACAACCATTCTCAAATATTTACAAAAGGTCATACCGTTCCTTCACAGCAGTTTATGAGAGCCTTGTGCTTTCTACCAGAAAAGAAAATTGAACAGAAATTAATAAGACTCAGATAAATGCTTTTATAGCTTTTTAGAGAGAAAATTAATCCTCACCAATGTCAGAAAAGTATTATAAACAACAGATAAAGCCCTTTGATAGGGTTAGACAGCAAACAGACGAGTCAGAAACAATATTCTAGTCTTCTACCAGTTCATTTAACAATTTAGAAAATGTTATTGCCAAAAATAATATACAGGAACCACCAAGTATAACTTAATTTTATCACTTAGGAGTTTTAGATCACCCTATAAAATTGAATGAGTAATTGGCAGGCTAAATACTCAGCATTGAAAAAATCTCTCTACAGCTAAAGGATGTTACCATGTAAAGACCTCTAGAAGTCTCTGGGGCTAAAACTCTCCTCAGAGTGGAAGACTGACAAGT
Source organism: Fukomys damarensis (assembly GCF_012274545.1). Taxonomy (NCBI): domain Eukaryota; kingdom Metazoa; phylum Chordata; class Mammalia; order Rodentia; family Bathyergidae; genus Fukomys; species Fukomys damarensis. Next base: position 6,796,089 of record NW_022900943.1, on the reverse strand, counting down.
CTTACTTTCTATTATGTCAGGTTTTAGCTCCTATTTCCCAACATGATTAGGAATACTGTCCACTCTCTTTTTCTTCTACAATACAGCCACCTTGCAGGCAGCAGCTATGACTATGCAATACTGGCATTTCCCCAATTCCCTATATTTGGGGACTAAATATTTGTGTATGTGTGAACTAAAATGCTCCTGAGTCCTGTTTCCAGTTTTTAGGCTTGGAGCGCCCAGCAACATTTGCTTCTTGGAGTGAGACAAAGAACCTAAGGCTCATTCCCCTCCCAGCCTCCACGCCCTGTCAGTTGGAACTTGGATTCCTGGTGATAGAAAGTGTCAAACATCCTTCTGCTGTCTGTTATCATGACAGTTGACATCAGAAATAAGATAACATTTCTGCCTGCTGAGAAATGGTGCAAGGACTGTTTCTCCTGGGTGCAGGAGCATCTCTGTGTTCAATCTTATGTTCTCTATGATCAAATAGCGCCGATCTGAGGATCCGATGTGCCCAGGGTTGTTGGCAGAGTATAGCAATGGAAGGTCATTGCTTTTCTTCTCTCGAATGTGCACAAAAAATGCAGTCACTAGGCACTGGCATTCTCTCTCATACCCTTGAGTGAGACTCTGAGGTTTCCCATAAAAGGAATAAATTTCAAAGAAAAAAGAAAAGGATTTACAGCATAGGTTTTAGCTGGAACAAGCCACTCCCTTTGGCAGCCAGACCCAGCAGTGGGGTGGCATTCGAGCGTGGGTTCTCTGCCTGTCCTTGGCACTGCCCTCAGGAGAGAGTGGCGGTTTATGAGTGCCCTGTGACTGTGGAACGAGGGGTTTGAGTCAGTCCTCAAGTGTGTAGTGAGCGTCACAGGAGGAGGGTCCAGAGGGTTCCGTGAGTGGACAGACGGAGGAAGACGGGGCTTCTTGAGTTTTCATTACACGATTCTAAAACTGGTAGGAGTTCAAAGAATCAACCCATTTTTATTTTACTGTGACATTAGATTAATAAGATTGAAAATAGCTACAAAATATCCGAGTGTTGTAACCAAACCAGCTGTTCTATGTGTGTTTCTCCTGGATGTTTTTTTGTCCCTACAAGAACGTTTTAAACACTGGCTTTACCTAGGGCATCAATCTTATCACCTTCACTACTGCATGGGATTTTGCTGTTTTCAATTTCATCCTTCCTCATTTATATCATCCATATGAGAAATTCCAACTTTATGAAAAATGGTTTATTTTGAAATAGTTTTAGACTTCACATAAAAGTTGCAAACATAAAACCCAAACCACTCACCTAGGTTCTCCTAAATGTTAACATTTATCGTTTGCCCTTCTAATTTCCCCTCCTTCCGCATGATTTTTGAATGCTGCCTCTCTCTCCCTCTCTCCCTGCGCCCCCTTTCCCTCCTCCCCCGCCCGGTCCCTCTCCTCTCTTCCACTTTTCAGCTTTCTCAGCAATTGGGGAATGATATCATTTTGCTTCTAAATACTCAATGAGCACATACCCAAAACAGTAACAGTTTATGGGGCATGAATGTTTTGTTTCTCCCCTCCTCGTGTACATTATTACAAAACTAATGACACAATTAATGACTTACATCACTTTTTCCTACCGAGTTCAGACCTGTCCTAAGAAATTTTTTTTTATTCCCAACAGCGCACTGTCAGTCGCCAACACATAGGAACCTACCTGGGGACAGCACCCAGTTGGTCATGGGTGGGGGCTCCTTGAAGCATAGCAAGGGCAGGTAGAAGTGTGAGCTCTCAACTTCTCACCTTCCTCTTGGCTTCATGCTGGGAATTCTATTCTTACGAAGTCATTTTCTCACCTGGAACTTCTGAGGCCTGTAAAAGTATAAAATAATAATGCGAAGATTTTTGTTCCATATGTAGTGTTCCATAAATATAACTTGATTGTTTGATGGAGTAACCATATTGTAGTATTTAAGCAAAGCAAATATTCTGAGAACCAGAGAAAGACACAGGAGAAAAAATATTTTGTGTACTCCTTTGTTTTAAAAAGACTTCTCGCATGAGTCATGATTCTGCATTAGGTATATTTTGCATAGTTTACAAGGCACTGTCATTTACTGCATATCCTTTTTCCTCAGTCCTAAAGTTATAAGATTACAATTAGAAAGTGAATATACCTTTTGCAGCCTATATTAAAATATTTGTAGCCTATATGTGCTAGAATACAGTATTTGTCCTGTAAATGTGTCTATTAATAATAACGGTCTGCTCATTACTGCATTTGCTTGACCAGGAAAGTAATGAAGCTTGCTACACTATCCCTCTTACCATGACCCACATTCAATTTAGTTGTTAAAATTTAAAATAAATAAGTCACACATGTGTAAATACCGAATAGTTTCTCTGGTGTGAATAAACTGCAATAATACAGAAGATCCTAATAAGATTACTGACATGGCGAAATGGGAAGAAAGGAGCTAAAGGTGTAGGGAAGGTGGGATGGATAGGGAAAGGGTAAAAAGGGAAAAGAAAAAAATGTGAGATAAAGAAAAGATGGAAATAAAGTGTTTGTAGATGGGGAGGGGAGGAGGGGGTGAAGGGAGGGCAGGGACAAGGGGAAAACATGAGAACCAAGACCTGTCATGTAGAGGTACAAGATCCCAATGATGAGTGTAACTGTACTATATCTCTAGAATGTACCAATAAGCTCTATTAAAGCTGAAAAAAAATTAAACAAATATCTTTGGGGGATTGCATTTAGTAGTAAAATCCATGTGTTGAATTAGCTCTTGAAAACTATCTACTTGCTTTTCTGCCATCTGGCTAGGGTTAATGCTCACCGGAAGCCATGGTAGAGGTACGGTCCTGAGAACCCTGAAGAATGAAATAGTGTAATTTTTTATATTTCTGCTTCTTAATTTTGAGTTTACTACTTCACTTTTAAAATTTGATTTTGTTTTGCTTTGTACGGCAGTACTGGCTGCAGTTCGTCTTTAATGTGGAGATGCAAGGATAAATACGTTAGGAGAAAATCTGGTTGAATAAAAAATTTACAGTCTTCTCTATATGTGTGTTTTCATCCACAGGATAAAGTTAACTAGATTATTAAAGAGACTGTTTTGGTAGACACTGGACCTGTGTTTATCAAGCATATTACAGGCTGTCTGAATAGGGTCAAACATAAACAAGGACTTCAAAGTAGATCTTAAAATTTCCCCCGCACTGTCTCAGCCCCACGCTCCATTTATTACCCTCCCATGTCTTGGGAAGTTGTCAGTCCATCGCCATATCCACCAGTATGCAGCATGCTTCAGGGTAAACTCAAGCCATAGGGGAAGGAAATTTGGATTCTCCACCACAGTGCCCAGTACCACATGGACCTGTTTTCTTCTGCATCTGTATTGATGTGATTTAGGTCCGTGGCAGTGAGCCGATGGCACGTGTCCCTCAGCAGGCACACAGAGCCCTCTTTGTCTGCAGGCCAGCCGAGTCTCCCCAGCAGTCCAGCACCAGAGCTTCAGGTTTAATTGCAGAGTTGGCACTTTGCAATAAATGAGTGGGTTTTGGGTTGCAGCTGGGGCACTTGGTCTGTAAAAGGTTCACCATCACTGATTTAGGTGATCACTTAGCTAGGTTGACACTCTCTCTCTCTTTTCCATGACCATGAGCTTGCAGAGTTACACTTATGTGTCCTGTATTTCCTGCTAGTCATCTTTTTGATTGGTTTAATTACTTCATGTCAGCACTTTTTTATCGCCCTCCAATTTATAATTGCCCTTACATGTATAAGTTGGACTAAGAGACTAATTTCATATACGGTGGGAAACTTAGTGAAGCAGTCAGTTATTTCAGTTGGGTGAAGTTGAAATTTCATGAATCTCTGCATGATAATAAGATCAGGGATTTTTAGAAGAGCTTACTGACCACTGTGCATTGCGTTAAAGATGCAGTGGCAAACCTAACCTGTTCGGGTGGTATTCTCTAGTAATGCTACAAAGACATCTCCGAAAGGTGCTTCACTCAGCACCAAACATGGGAATCCAACATAGCTTCAAAGGGTGGGACCAGAACAAAAGGGAGCTGATGCAATGACTTCACAGTAAGGTTGCTCGCAGTCAAGACATAAGAAGACGGACTCCCACGGATGTCTGCTGTCTGTGTTAGGTGTTCTTAAATTGTCATACCACAACAATCCTACTTTATTGACATTAATTATCAAGTGGGTTGAAATGATTCTTATTAGAGTCTGCAACAAAATTACTAACCATTAATTAAGTCTCCCAAGGAGCAATAAAGTTCTTACCTCACTGAAAATGGAGACACAGAGACCCAGAGATTTCACAGGCGATAAAGGGGAAGCTGGCCTTCCCACTGGGCAAACTGGATGTTTCAGGTGTTCTGGAGTGGCCAAAACAAATAGAAGAAATAACTTTCCATTTGCACTTTAATTCCCAAAGTCCAGGCCTCATTCAGGGAATGCTCACCGATTTCATAACATTAAGTGTTGGATCATTTTTGTTTGCATTCATTCTTAAGACAGATTGATTCTAGTTGGAGTTCACCCAATGCTTAGGAAGGAATGTACGATTACATTTTTTAACTTCATTGAGTTGACTTTGTGTCAATAAGATCAAATAACTTAAAAATTCTATTCTCTATATGAAAATTCTCCAATGCCCTTCTGTAAATGGAATTTGAAGTTAAAGTATGCTGTTTTTGAGAACAAACAAAATTAGATAGATAGATAGATAGATAGATAGATAGATAGATAGATAGATAGATAATATGTGTGTGTGGCATATATAAATGCTAAAATGGTTGGATTGACTTAAATCCTTAGAAGTGAGTCTACAAAGAACTTACTTGACATCTCTATCACCTTACACATGAGATTAATTTTGCCCCAGCTAAATATCTTGTTTGATCCAATTAAGTATAGATGATACAAATCTATGGTAAATGTACATATATTCATATCTTCACTTCTCGTTGGAACATAAAACAGAAGGAAACTTTCAACTGCACACCATTTAACTATGTAAATATCCATCATGAACAACATTCCCCACCTCTGCTTTGAGAAATGTTTCTGTAATCAGCATCTTGACTACAGCACATGTTGCTAAGCATCAGCAGTGTCCAATTCCTGTGGTATAATCCAGAAGGAATATAAATAAAGTTGAAAAAAAGATTTCATTTCGTCTCTAGAACTTAGCAAGATATAAAACCACGGCATTGCAGGACTAAATGAACAGCACATGGATGCACTGCCCAGCTCAGCCTTTTGAGCCAGAGGCTCGAGAGAAGGGCAACCGAGATTAGACCGGACTAATGTGCGTGGAGGGCGTGAGCAGAGTTGGTAGTGATAAGAGCGGTGCGTGACATCAACAGGATGGCTACTTCGGAGTTACTGAAAATAAGATAAAAAAGGTGTAATGACCCTACACAGGGAGGAAGACGCATTACTGAGCTAGGAAGTTTGAATACGGTCCCATGACTAACGGAAAAATGGCAGTTGTTACCCGAGGGAAGTTACATCGTGAATATTGTGTTGCGCTCTTGCGTCCTTCCTTTTTCTTATAAATCTGGTCTTGGGAACCAAACCGTTTCCATATGTTTTATATTATAGGCTCCTTAAAGGTTCTGTACTTCTGAACTAATCATAAAGAGGAAAACATTCTGTTGACTACTAGGAATGAAAATACCCATTAAAACAAAAAATGACATGAATACTTGGAACAGGAATAGAAAGAGTATGGATATTAAACTTGTATAAGACGTAAATATTTCAGGAAAATGTTTCCTTCCTCTCAGATATAATCCCACTATTAATTGGATTTTATGATTTCAGAATATGATCTCAATAAATTAAAGTTGCCTTTATTACTATGTTAAAGTTTCCTAAAAAATAAATTTAAGTATTTTAATTATCCAAGTGACATTTATCCATGATTTATCATTTATGAAATTCCCCATTTAAAATTGATTTATTTTGTAATTAAAGATCTTTTCTGATTAAAATATAATGTATACTCCTGATAAATACATGAAAAAGTACCCAAAATATAAGTGAAAAGGGAGCAGGAACTATTACAGATTGTCCAGAATGCATTTAACCTCTTTATTTGATTCCAGTGTTTTTCTTTTGCAATTTTATTTTGCACTGTTGAAGTTATAATTCAAAACGTATCTCTCTTTGTGTAGAGACTACTCCTCCTGTGGAAGCTGTGTTGTATACCTTTTCCTATATGATTTTCTTAAATTTATATTGCTTGAAAAATATTCTATTTTCTATGTATTTCCCCAATATTGACTATATTTAGGAAATTTCTCAAATTTTGTTATGAAGTTCTTTTCCACGTTTAAATGTATTTTCATAAATCATAGGCTAAAGAAAAAAATGCCATTCCTTTTGCAACATGATTTTCTAATGCATGAGTTACTTTTCCTATTGTCAGCTTAAATATTTTAGTAATTTTGAAAGGTAGTGACCGAGGGCTGTGTCTTCTAAGCTCTCGTGCTGAGGTAAATAAGTAGGTGAAGCAGGAGGGGCTCAGAGCCTGGAAGATGGAGGCCTGAATCCCAGCCCCGTCACTTTCTATTGTGGAACTTTCTCGGAATTACAGTTGAAGACAGTAATTCCTGCTCTTTGGGAGTTTATTGATAATAAGCTAAAGAAAATATATGCAAGTATTTTCCTAATGTCTGGCAGTGAAGTTTATTAAATGTTAGGTACTATTGTTTTGTTATTGTTATTATTAGGATTGTTAATTGTCATTATGAAAGTTAGCAGGTTGGAAAGGTAACTTGGGTGTAGTATTACAAAAAAAAAACAAGAAGAAAAAAATCAAAACATCATCCCTTATTGATAACAAAACCTCCACTACTTGTGAAGTGCATCACTACCAAAACTCTTCCTATTACTCCATGAAACAGAGAACTTTACTTGTGAGAAATATACTTATTTTCCAGAATTCATCACCACACTGCTCTTTACCCTACATCCTGAGAAATGAACTCTCGAGAGTTACAAACCCAGCACAGAAGAATTCTATTCCACTTACTGAAGAGTGGTAATGGGGGTCATGTTCTGAATACTCTATAAAAGGGGCACATATGAAATGTTAGGAAAGATGGATGTGCTTTACTTCTTTGTAAATTATATTTCTGAATCAGGATAGGTACTGAAGAAGGAAAAATAAGCTGTGTTGTAAATATGGAGGAGGCTGGGTACAATACAGGTTATATTTTGTAAAGATACATCCATCAGGATTTTGATTAATTAAAAATCATCTTAGGCTCTAGTTATAGTTCATTCAAAAGCTTGAGCTTTGCTTGTAGTAACTGTCATTTATTCTGTGCTACAACTTAGGAAAAGCTTTTGGGTTTTGTTTTAATTCAATAAATTCTATACTGATTTTGTGTAAGAGTTATATATTTACCTTACAAGACAAAACTCAAATTGCCTCAACAAAGCCTTTCTTTAAATTTTTTATTTTTTATTATTATTTTTTTTTTGAGACAGGGTCTCACTATGTAGTTGAGACTGACCTGGAACTCATTATGTAATCCAGGCTGCTCTCGAGTGCTGGGATGAGAGACATGCACCACCATGCCCATTTCATGAATTTTTAAAATAAGGCTTTGTAGCAGGGCATGGTGGCGCACACCTGTAATCCCAGCATTTGAGAGGCTGAGGCAGGAAGATTGCTGTGAGTTCAAGGCCATCGTGGGCTCCATAGAGATTCAAGACCAGCCTGAACTATGCAGGGAGACCCTGTCTAAAAAAGAAAAAGAAACATGTAATTTGGTACAATCTTTGCTAACGAATCCACAGTTCCATCCCCCAAAACTGAGTTATTAATTAGTAGAAATGCTTTTTCATTTTTATCTCTTGAATTTATCCATTATATTTGTGGAACCACCTCCAAATAATAACGGGATATTTGTGAAAAGTGAATAATTTAGACACCAGTTCAGTTGGTAAGCATCCTAGTTTAAGGTATCACTGGACTGTCAAAAGTTTTAGCATAAGCATCATTCTTATTTCTAATTCATAATTAAAGGTGTGTATAACTACAATATAAAGCTATAAATGCTTCGGAGGTGAAAGTTGCAGTGTAATATTAGGATAGGGCATCATATGAGCAAGCACAGTGAAAGCTAGTGAAGCCTGGGGTCTGGACCTGTCCTGATGACGTCATCACATACCAGCTGCTCCCGCAATTCTTGCCACCAGAAGCCATATTTTTGCTAGTGGTCTTGTAGTATCCTTCCAATAGTTCTTTCACTATTGTTCATGGATTTTTCTGCTTCGCTGTGGGCACCATGAGATGATACATACTAGCAAACTATAAGTCCCGTATTTTATTTTATTTTGTTTTTTGAGACAGGATCTCACTATGTAGTTCAGGCTTGCCCCGAACTCACTATGTAGCTCAGGCTGGCCTCGAACCCATGGCAATCCTCCTGCCTCTGCCTCCTGAGTGCTGTGATTACAGATGTGAGCCACCACACCCGGCATAGGTCCCGTATTTTAATACAACACTTAAAAACTGTGAGAAAGGACCTAGTTAAATCTACACTACTTAGGTGGTTTTCTTGTCCAGTCTTTCCAACTCTTTGATGAGAACTGAGAAAAGCAAACCATGTACTTCCCAGTAACTCTGTAGAACCGTGGGGACCAACCTGTGGTCCTATGCCAGATATCTGCTTTTATCATCCTCATCTGTGGGCGTTCAAAACTGGAAGTGATGAATTAACATTGATTCACATGTTAATTTACAGTGCTAGAATAGCTATTTGCCTATCATTTACTGTGACAGTAGTGATTTTCAGATATAAGGAATATTAGAGGGTAAGAATAGAAATCAGTAATATATTCATAATTTCAGCTATCTCTTGTGAATCAGTGTATAACCCTTAGATAAAAATAGCATCATCATAATCCCATCACCTTACATATAAAATGTGAGGAGTGATCCTTGCTTGTAGAAAATTTATTGAATTTACATCAAAGCGTGTATGACATCACATATAATAGAGTAGAAGCATGAACTCCCATGCAAGCCAGTTCCTGTTTAAGCGAAATTATAGAATTGTTCCTTTCTTGAAAAAATACTAATTCTTATCCAATCCTAATCATTGACATTATATAGTCTAGATATCAGTCTTTTGTCTGTCTGAGGTGTAGCTGGCAAAAATTTTCCCCCTTTTGTAGGTTGTTTCTTCACTCTACTGATTAACAGGCCATGGTATTTTTACGAGCCTGCCTTTCTGTTAGATGGCACAGAGCAACAGCATTCACCGTATTTTTTATCAGAGTGCATAAAGACTCACAAAAGAAGATTTCTGGAGCTGTTTCAGAAAGGGACAAGAACAGCGGGCTCAGCATGTCTAAAGCAGAGTGTTTTGAGGAAGATTAATTGCAATGGATCTTTTATTGCAATACATTTTAAAAATTGAAACCCATACAATATTTTAAAACTTTATTTCAAATAAGTAGATATTAAAAAGAAAATATTTTTAAAAACAGTCTTCTATAAAAAAATCATTTTTACACCATATTTTTTATCATAACTTGTATTTTGTTAACAACCCCAGTTCACCCATGAATAACTCTACATTATGCAGCTTGGTGTTAGTGATAGTGGCTTCTTACTATATGAGTCTGTCTGAACCTGCTTACCAGGATAGAGAGATGTGTAGCATATTTTAGCTCTAAATGCACCAAAATTTATCAAAATATGAAAATATAAATGCTCAGCTATGTATCTAGACCTTGATTATGTACTTTCCCAGTATATTTCATGTTTCAATGATGCTGAAAATATAATCTCTATTCAGCACTTGAAACTTTTTCAAAAATACCATAATTTTCTGTAAATATTTGGTATTTACCTCAGATTGTATTCAGTTAACCATGTAGACAAAAATAAAATCATGTATAGAAAAATAAAAGCTCATGGGATACAATGAGTGTTCGATCTGTGTTTCATAAAGTGCAATATATAGGTAATACCTGCATTCTGCACCTTCTTAATGGTGTACTGGATAGGGGAGCTGTTTATTAAATTTTCAGGAGTTCTTTTGAGCCATTTATTAATCAGAATCATTGTTGAAACTAAAGATACATATATAAATCTACAATGTAATAAGTTACATTCAAAACAAAGGTAATAAGTATCCAAAATTATTCACTCCCTATTTGACTACATTTTGCTATCAATAATTTTTAAGTTACGCAAAATATCATATCTAAAACAGAAATATCACATATGCTGGAATGCATTATTAACTCCATATTTCATAACACCTCATTGGTAATTTGAAATTGACTGTGATAGGAGTACTTCCTCACAGAACTTGTAAAACACTATATATAAGAACTTGAATTTTAGTTTGTTGAATCTTGACATAAGAAAGTGATGGAGATAATTTTAATCTTACAGATTAAACTTGCAAAGTTTAGGATAGCACTACCTGTTACATTGCTCATAGTAAAAAGGAAAATATTCTTCATGTATTCAAAACATATTATCCAATTCATCAAAGAATGTGTTCATATAATTGGTGAACCAGTGAAGTTCTGGCATAACCAACAATAAGGCTGAAAAGGCTTTCATTTTAGTGAATATAATTTGCATTAGATGAGAGGTAATTTAGCAATAGGTCACATATTACATTGAATGATTTCGAAATAATGAGTTTTCATTTAGTGAATTGGGATCAACTCTATTTGTGAAACGCCCTTTGACTACAACCATGGATTGCATATCCAAGAGCTCACTAAGAATGAACAAAATCATTCTCTGAGAACCAGTTGGTTATATGGAATTTATGGTAAAGGTTACTTTATATTTCATTACTACAAAGTGTATTATACATATTTTGTGTAAGCACAATTTATATGACATATGGGATGATTTGGATTTTGAATGTCCCCCAAAGGCCCATGAATTAATGGTTTGATCTCACCCCAATGGAATTGGGAGGTGGAAGAAAACTTAGGTCATTACGCAAGTGACCTGGACAGGAATACTGGACCCCAGCTTCACCCTCGTGAGGTAAACTGGCCTTCTCTGACACACACCCCCTCCATGATGCACTGAGCTGCCAAAGTGATAGGGGAATCATGAATGATGGACTGAACCCTCTGAAACCATGAGCTAAACCATGAGCTAAAGCATAGAATTTTTTCTAGGGTGTTGACTGTTGAACATTCTCCAACCTACCACCCTGCATTTTTCCTCACAACCAGCATGGCTGCTACAGAGCACTGAGAAGCACATTATTGTGCCATAGTCCACCCTATGCAAATACTACTTTAAATTCAAAATTGGAAAAATGCAGAATATTTATTATAGAGCAATGAACGCACTTCTCTGGTGAGTGTCCTGTGTGTCTTTTCTGTGCATGTGAATATGCTTTTGTTAAATCATTCTACATGAATTTTTGTTCAGGTGATTTACTTACATATAATTCTGCTACATTAACCACAATTTATACTTTGCTCTTGCACATGGAAAGCACTCAGAGAAATGATTTTCATGTATTAGAATATGGAAAAGGGATCAACAGGACAGGTATTTAGGTACCAATTTGAACTAGAGCCTGGTGTAATAGACTGAAAAGCTGCATACCTCACTTTAGTAATCAGAAGACTCATCTCATCACTCATCTGAAAATGCTGCACAGATATGAGCAGACCTAGTGGCAGCAGGAATTTAATATCCACAGGAGTCTTATCTGCTCCTTTCACATAAACAAAAGCCACATTCTAGTTGATCAAAACAACATCAATCAGTAGCTGTGCTGAGGAAAGTATTTCTATGTAGTTCAGTCGTTGGGGGAAATTATACTTCTATATGATTTTGGGGAAAGACTAAACTGTCTTGTTTTAGTTATTTTTCAGTTCAACCTATAAACAACACAAGTGGAGGAAGACAAAGCTGAATTATGTAAAAATGGAATCCTCCATTGTCCAATTAGAAAATTTCACTAAATTTTGAACTGATCGAGAAAGCAATAGAATACTTTGCAGAGGGAACAGCAGTGACTTCTATATGGCTGCAGCTTTTCTCCTGAAGATTCCGAAGCAAAAAAAGCTGGTAGAACTGTTGTACAATGTCTTTTCAGATGGCAGAGAGACAGTAATATCCTCATGAATTTTCTGAGGAAACAGAAGTGCTTTATAAATATAGCTACTAATAAAACTGTTGGAAATTTTAAGCACAGGTAGGCAGAAAATCATGTGTGACCATCAAACTAAGGATATGGTGAATTTGGAAAGGGAGCAGATCTGCTTGTGAGGTTATGCAGAGGGAAGATGCAAATAAGCTGGAATAAGCTCCTGGAAACAATATTCAAAGTACCTTTACCACTGGAGCCTTCAGCTCATGCTTTAAAATCCATAAGTGTTATATAATATGGCTTAAAAAAAAAAAAGAGGCCTTGCAGAACTAAACTCTGTTTCCTGAAGTACAAATCAGGAAAAATGCCGATGTTTTCTCCTCATCAGAAACTAGGGTTAGAACGTCATATTAACAAGCATGCATAGTTCTCTATCTGAGAACTTGATTATAGACTTCTAAAGAAGTCTTTATTCTTCATAATTCTGATTACAGCTTGCAGGCCACTTGGGACTTATGCCATGCATATTTTGAATGTTACAGTATGAGTGTGTACCAGGGAGATAGCTTCTTTTCATGTGTCTAGTTGCCATTCATAAATAAAGAAGTAGGAGGGTGGTTATGAGAGGATTGATAACCTGATGCTGTCCATGCCTCCAGTGTGACAAGATAAAGTGAAAAATGCCCCCAGTTGGAAGATTCATCCAGCAGCTGGTGTGCACAGTTTGGTTAGTTTATAGACATATTAAAATGCTGTCCATGTTTATCTGGAGATACAACTCTAATTTTTAAACTCAAATGGTGAGAGCACCAATTACTCTTATTACTATAACACAACTTCTGATAAGGAAAAAAAATTCATGTAGATCTTAAACTTCTGGCTTTACCACAAGTTCGTTCCAGCTACGTTTTGTGCTGAAGCTACCAAGCAGCAAAACCGTTCTGTTGCCTCTGTGGCCTGCATCATTTTCCCATAGCAAAAATAATTTAGTAATCAAGTGACCACCACTGTAGGAAATAGCAGAGAGTACCTCAGAACTGGAGGGGAGTCAGACAGAATCTAACGAATGTCATCATCAGCTAACATCTAAATCACACATCTGAATGCACCTCAGGAGCCCTTGGTTCACTGGCAATCAGAATAAAATCCCATGAGTTTTTCCTCCTGTGAAAAGAAACTGAGTTCCTACACGCCATGCCACTACTAGTGCCAGTGAGAAATGGAGACCCTTTGCTATATTTTAATACTGCAGAAGACATCAAACTGATTGGCATTTCCTGATTAATGGGAAGTTTGAACACGTTCTTTCTTGGATTCAATCCTGTCACTTCGTGACCTTTGTATATATTTTTTTCCTTTTATGCTAAGGGTTGAACTCAGAGCCTTCCCAATGAGCTATATCCCCTGCCTCTTTATATATTTTTATTTTGAGACAGGGTCTCACTAAGTCTCTAAGTTGCCTAGGCTTTGCCCGAACTTGATATCCTCCTGACTCAGCCTCTAAGAGCGCTGGGATTACAATACTCAGCTCACTTGTAATTTTTCAGTGTTAAAATGACAGTTTGGAAGAAAGCATAGGTCTAGTGAAGTTTACTCTTAGGAACATTTGCCCTTTCAAATTTGATCATGGACCCAGTCACTTGTCAAATCAACATAGATCTTCAGCACAAGACCAGGTGTGGTGAATCATGGGAGACTTAGCATGAAGAAGAACCACAGTGCAGAAGCTGGAGGAGCTGGGGAGATGGAGAGGAGGAAAGGCACCCACGTCCCTCTGGGTCGGTCAGTCTAGACACATTTCGGAGCACACACAATGTCCTGTTTGCTCCCTGGGTCAGTTCACTTCACCGGGTGTTTACAGGACGCTGGGTGCTAGTACCAGTTAGCGCCTCTGAGCAAACATGATGTTAATGTGCAACTCACTTCTAGAATCCACTTCCTTTTAGAGATGCTGTCTGCACTTTGCAAATTTCAGACAGGAAGAATTAGACCAGTCGTTTGGTGTATAAATCCTGGGAATGAATAGAAACAGGACTGTATGCTGGGAATGCTCCTCTGCTGAAATGACTTTTCCTGAACTACCGCTCTTCTTTCTCTCAAGTCACGTAACACTGCGTCACTGACCTGCAGAAAATCCCAGGCTCCTTTCCAGTGGTGCAGTTTTATTCAAAGTTGGTAATTCGCATGCTGGATAGATCTTAATTCAGCAAATACTCTGTATAGAGGAACAGTCTTCGGACACCTGGCATAGAGTGGTGACAGGCAGACAAGGCCCTCTGCATCCTGTGATTCCTCTGTGCACACTGGGAGACAGAAAATGAGTTACAAGTAAACAGCAGAATGATAACTTGTCATCAACACTATGAGAAACAACAACAACAAATAACACATGGAAGCTTAATTCAGGGAGCACAGAGTTCAGCTCCATGGTAGATCAGGGTCGGGTTCTGCATTTAAACTTAACCCCTGAGTGTCCTCAGGGTCACTGGACTCCATGAGACTCCAGAGGAAAGCTTCATGCCACCGGGACAAGACAATCCTGCTCTGAATTGATGGCCCAATGCCGTAATTCAAGGAGAAAGGCAGGCAGCTGGGGAGAAGGAGCAGCATGGCCGTTTAGTGCTTTGGCTGACACTTCATGCTTCCAAGGGACAGCGGCCGTGAGACTGTGCCTCGGTTCTCAGGCAGCAGTGAGGGCTCCTGGGAAGAGCCCACAGTGGCCATGTGAGCTGGCATGCCCAGAGCTTCCACACTGGGAAGCCGTGGATGCTTCCCAAGGACATGGGAGTCAACACAGGTCAGCCTGTAATCAGCAGCAGCCAGATCAACACGTTGACTTTGCTTTCATCATTTTCCCCCAACAATGGTTCAGTGGCCCGTGAAATTCCACTTTCAGAAGCAAAAGATTTTTTTATTTAAATAAATCATGTCATGGTCAAAATAAACTTTTGCTACTTGTAGCCAATCCCCTCTTATTGCACAATAAAGTGTGGGGGGGGGAGGGACTTGTATTTGATACAGCCAGCGTGTAAGCCAAAAACTACCTACAGAAAAATTATTCTAAGTCTCTTTAGACCCCAGAGTGACACAATGGCTGGGACCATGTAATTATTACTGTCCTAAAAGCTTGACTTTCACAGATCCTAAAATTATGACTATTTCTCAGAATCAAAGACCTATGGAAGATATAGCTTCTTTCTTTAAGGGGCTAACAGATTAGTTGACAAAAAGGCTAGGGCCAGGGATTTAGCTCAGTGGTTCCACCACCTGCCTTGAAAGCACCAGATCCTGAGTTCAATCCCCAGTACCAAATAAAAGACAGTACAAAATTAAGCTGTGCTGTGAGCTACAAACCAAGCAGATGATAGCGGTGAAGTGGGCCTGCAGAGGAGACAGGGCTCAGCAAGTAGTGTTTGATAGCAGAAATAGGGTTGCAAGGATGGGGAGGATTTGGACAGGAAGAGCATGGAAAATTTTTGAGTGATAGGAATAAAAGTTCCTGCCCAGACCTGGACAAAAGCATTTGCGTGGGACAGGATGGGGTGGGACCACACACAGCTTGAGTCCATCTGGGGAACTGTGGGACACAGATGGACCTTGCTCCATGTGGTCATGGGCTTGGCAAGTCCCATGAGCTACAGACGTCTGCTAAGGAGTTTTGAAACAGTCTGATGCGTACTGATACCCTACCCTCCTCAGTGGGCCTGGGCACCTTGTTAGTGATTTGTAAATATTTGTATTGCTGGTAACTTGAATGGTGTCAGTTGGCTCGTAGAGGGTGAGGTTAATTCATACATAAAGACTTCCACAAAGCATCAGCCCTCAACCAAAGTCACTGCAAGGTCATTAAAACATTACCCCAAACAGAAAAGCATCTCGGTGCACCTCCTCCAGTTGATGAGCATTTCCAAGAAAAATAATTTCTCACAGTTACTATGCACACAATTGATCTTTGGTTCTTTCTTCAGAGAAGATGAGGATCACAGCAAAATTAAAATTCTTTAAAGTGTACTTTATGCTTCTTGTAATTATATTTACATTTTTATTGTTTTGAAACCAACAATCCCACATCTACTGGAGTCATTAGTGAAAGCGTCACCTCTCCTAATGTTTATTCGCCGTGGTCACTCAGCCCAAAGTTCGACTTCAGTTACGAATTAACTCCACCAGGAAATATTTTTATATGAATGCATACTTTCAAAGACAATAGGCTCCTTTTTCTCTTATGGCCTGAGTCATTCAAGGGTGAGTTCCTTTGCTAATTCTTCAAACACATCAATCTGAGTTAGCCCTGAATCTTAAAGAGAGAATTGGTGTGCCTCATCTTTCTGGGTTAATAGTCCAAGTGAAGGAACAAGAATTCATTTTCAAACCGAAATGAATCTGAGTGGGAACTCTGGTGACCAAACAATCCCTGCTTACCTATCCAGGCATCGGAATCTACAGGATTCACATCTTCCAGTCCAGCAAAAACTGGCAATTTTGAGCAATCTTATCACAACCTCCTTCCTGAAGCCGCTAGACCCTCTTTGGGAGCAAATGTTCACATTGAACTTTGAGGCATGCAAGAGACTTTGTCTTGTGGTTTTAGAGATAGATTTCTCCAAAGTAATTTAGAATTTCAGAAATACTTCACACCTCAGGTGTGACAGTGATTGAGGGAGTTCTAAAACATTCTCATATCCCAGTTTTGATCAGTATGTCCCTCCCATATCTGAAACAAATCATCAGATGTACAAAAATATCCGTACCCTTCATCTTACAAACTGAATCATCCTAGTGTGCTAACACCCTTTTGGATTCAGAGAGCATTAGAACAGTTTCATTCTTAAGAGAAAAAGCATTATTCGCTACTCTCTGTTGATATAATCATAAAATGTATAGCCCTTTTATGTACTCTTAATTCTTTTCTGTAGATTTCAGTTTTTTCATCTGTACATGGGGAATAAAATGACATCTCTAGAGCAGGGTTACATCTTGCTGATGAATGTTGAATTTTTATAACGATGCCTGGAATATCATTGCTCAACAAGCAGAGGCTTATAATGATGCTGACAATAACCCCCCCAATTTTCATACCTTCGTCTTTCCTCCACCTTTCAGGATCCACACACACATTTCCATGCGAACATAGACAAACTATTACTCGGGCCAGAAAGAATACATTTCTTTGCAGAGACTTTGCCATTGGATATATTTCTGGGTAGTTTGGTTAGGTTCATGGACTGGTGGGAGTTACTGACTCTTGGGGCCTGGTGCATCTGCAGGGAGCGAGTTCTTCCATTCTAATTCTTACTATGGGTCATAGTTACATTCATTGTTGGGATCATGTACCTTTACATGGCAAGTCTTGATTCTCATTTTTTTCCCCTTACCTCTGCCCTCCCTTCACCCCCTCCTCCCCTCCCCATCTACAAACACTTTATTTTCATCTTTTCATTCTCTCACATTTTTTTCTTTTCCCTTTTTGTTCTTCCCCTACGTATCACACCTTCCCTACACCTTTAGCTCCTTTCCTCCCATTTCTAAATGTCAGTAATCTTATTAGTTCGATTCTAATTCTTACTATGGGTCATCAATTTACAAAAAGACCCTCCGATAAAGGGCACTTGTATTATTTCCTGTGAACTTTGAATTGTGCACAGCAGCAGCCGGGGTCTCAAATGAATTGGGGGTTTCTCAAGAACGTAGAGTCAGCAACGTCTTTCTTTCCTCTCCCCTCTTCTCTGCAGGTTAACCTCAGAGCTACCGACGTCAGGCTCATGCGCCAGTTGCTTGTAATCAACGAGAGCATTGAGGCCATCAAGTGGATGATCGAGGAGAAGGCCACCATCACCAGTCGGGGCAGCAGTCTCAGCGGCAGCCTGTGCAGCTTACTGGAGAGTCAGAGCACCTCCTTGCGCGGCAGCTGCAGCAGCCTGCAGGACGGCGGCAGCGACGGGCTGGACGGCATCTCCGTGGGGAGCTATCTGGACACCTTGGCGGACGACGTCCCGGGGCATCAGACCCCGTCCGACTTGGACCAGCTCAGTGACAGTTCCGTGACAGAGGACTCTCAGGCTCCGCGCAAGCACCCCAAATTGGATCCCCAGTACTACTGCTTTGGCTGATGACCCTGCTTTTGGCATGGGACTGTTGTGCAATTAACTTGTATCTATCCTTCTTCTCTGCTGCTATATTTTTGGTGTGTTTTTTTAAAATAAGAAAACCTTTCTGAAGAAGCTTATTTTTAAATTGCTTCATGGTCTTTCTTTTGCTCCCAATATTTCTCATCTAGATTGATTTATTTTTCTTCTATCTCTATTTATTACAATATTTTTCTCCCTTTTACTGTAGCACAACATAGGGAGAAAAGAATAAGCAATAAATGTGTTTTTGCTTTTGTTTTCAGAGCAAGGGGTCAGGGATTATAAGAAATACTTTGTTAAATTTTACAATAAACCAAAGTCTGATAACTGTTAAATTTATTGCTTGTGTTTTTAAATGAGTCAAGATTTTATTTCCAAAATATAACAAAATATAGCCGTAGCAGTATATTAGGTTGAATAGAATACTCAGAATAAAACTAGCATAATTTCTTGCCTGAGTGTATAATCAGAGCTACTGTTAGTCAAATACTTCTACGTGACCGTTGTTTGAAACCCCCCACTATCTTCACTTTGCTCAACTAACCCTGCTACTGATGCTGTAGCTTAGCACTACGTCAGCACCAAGTTTAACTCAAACCTTAGACTTTTTTATTCGATAACATATATTATTCTCCCAAATTTCAAAGAATAATTCAGATTAATTGTAAAGATGATTAGAGGAAAAGATGCCCTAATTTTGAGATTTTGTTGGCATTTTCTTGTATGAATTTGCCATTCTGATAGGGCCTATAAATGCATAGATACGTACATATGTGTGGTGAATGGCAAGATTGATTCATATATAAATATAGATATAATAGAGAAGCAGAATCATTATTCATTTATGAAGTTCAGTATATTTTTTCATCATGGGATAAACAAATAATCTTTTAGTTTCCTGAAATGATACCTAGAACTATTATATATAACTCATGTGGTGAATGAAAATATTTAGTTTTGAAGTGATGCTATTAATCCTCTACATTTATCTTGATGATTCCTAGTGAGATGATTTAATTAAGATTTCAACCTCTTCTTTGTAATGATGTTTGTTTTTACACCACTTTCTGACATGAGTCAAAAAGTCTTCTTACTTAAACCTGAGAAATGTTCATATTCAAAAATGTTTTCTCTCAAATTTCCTGTTACTATATACTCGTTGCCCACTTGTCATATTCATTGTTTATTTCCAGGATATATATCGTTCAATTTCCAATTGAGATTTTTCAGGGCCTGTATTATACATGACTGTTTTTCCAAATTGCTTGATATAATTTGCATAACAACTATTTCATGGCATGAGAACTGTCACTGTTCTACACTTGTCTTAGTTACTTTCTCATTCCTGAGCCAAATACTCAATGCCCACAAGTTAAAGGAGGAAAGTTTTATTTCAACTCACAGTTTGTAGAGGTTTCAGTTCACAGTTGGCTGGCTCCAAGACAGGGTGGCGTGGCAGAGGGGCATCACAGAGGAGAAACAGTCCATGGCATGGTGGGCAGGAAGCAAAAGCAGCAGCAGCAGCAGCAAGCCTCCCTTTATATTCTATCCAGCCTACACAGTGCCCAGTATGGGCTTCCCATTAGGCACACCCAGAATTGTGCTAAATCAATCAGTGGACTAAGGTAGTATCACAAATCCTTAATCTCTATATCACACCCTTAATACACATTCACACACCCAAGATTCAAGCACCTTTGAAATACTCCAACTATGACCGCATGAGGCTTTGTGGGAACACTTAGATACAATCATAACAATACTTAAGGAAACTGAGGCACATAGACAGTAAGTAACTAGGTCAAATATCCAGAAAGTGTCAAAGCTAGAATTGGAACTTGGGTATGTCTTATCACTAACAATGACACTCCATAATCTCTTTGCAGTTTACTGACATTAAATAATAAAATGTGAATGAGAAAAAAAACTTAATGATAAAAACAATAATGTAGCCAACATTTTTTCTCTAATCGGTAGCATTGATTTTTCCCAATTCTGAGCTTACCAAGTGCTTTCTTGAAATCACACATTCAGAGTCATTTTCGTGCCAAGTCTGGGAGTTGGCCGCACAGCAGTTGTTCCTAATATAGTCCTCCTTTTCTACACATTTTTATTTTCAATTTAGTATAGGATGCTTGGTTGGTTATTTTGTTTGGTTTTAATCTGTAATCAAACTAAGAAGTTTTTTGCATGCATTGTTTATCAAATTAAAATTATAGAGTATCCATTGTTACTCGATAGAGAAAACATTCTTGAAAGACCAAATAATTTCAAACAGAAAGTAATGAAATATATAACCATCTCTCTACAACATCATAAGAAAACTATTCTGAGTGAGAAAGAAATGGGCAGACAGCAATTTAAAAGGGGACAAGAGCAAATCTAACCCATTATTTCCTTAGAATGGGCTATGCACATGAGAGACAATTTCTGTTTTCAGATCACAGTTTCAGACTGGGAATTCATTCTGGCAAATTTCTTTTACACCATCCTTTTCCAACCAGCCTCCCTTACTATTTGTCTATAGCTTCCATAAACTTCTCCTCTGTAAAAAAGGAAATGAAAAAAAATGTTAAGACAATTAGAGAAGTTTATGGAATAGTTTCACTTATACATACATTGCTTTATGAGGAATGTGTAATTAACACTGGCAGATATTTGAATTTTTTTACTCCATTAATAACGTCTCCATATTTCATATGCTTTTTATTTATTCAAAATATATTTTGCAAATGATAGCAAATATAAATTATATGTGATTTAGGGAATCCCATAGAGTATACGCTAATAATTTTTCATAGTTGATTTTACTAGAGAAAGGGGATATGTGGGCAAATAAGACTAATTACTAACATATTTATTGGGCTCAAAAGAATGGTTGTGAAACAATTCCTCATCTTCAACTGAAGAATCCACACAGCTAATCCCCGACCTGGAACAGTTGATGTTTGATCCCTGTCAGCACCATGAGGAAATGGGGAGAAATAAAACAAAAGTATTTTTCAGAGCATTCTGCCTGCCCTGAATTATGCTTTCCCAGAGAAAATGGAATGTGCTTTACTTACATTAATCTATTTTATGGACTTGCTAGTCATCTCATGGAAGTGAAAGAACTGAACATAAAGAATTCAAACAAGTTAAAGCTAGTTTATTTTTGGCATTTTGTAATAATGGAGCTCTCTATGACCAACCAACTTAGAAATCTTAAATAAAAGGAATTTCCAATGTTTATCTGGCCAATGAGCCCCTAATTACATAGTATAAAATGTTAATTGTCTTCAATGTCTAGAAATGCAGTAAGATTCCTTGCTAGTGGATGGATTGTATTGTGTTGGATCACCACAAATAACTTTAATTCCATCAAAACATAATCACCAACATGATGCAAAACCAAGTGCTTCCTATGTCCTCTTACCTCAGGCATCTCTACTTGACATCTGATGTGTGCCTCTGTCGGAGCATATCAACACTCTGCAGTCTTTCTCATTTAGTAAATGGTGTCTCCCTCTTCTCATCAACTTCTCAGCCCAAATCCTTGAAGTGTTTTTTCATACTGTCTCACTATGTAGTTCAGGCTGGCCTTGAATTCTCAGTGATCCTCCTGCCTCAGCCTTCCAAGTGCTAGGATTACAGGTATGTGATACCATACCCAACAGAATCCATTCTCAATTACTCTCTTTTCCTCACATAATATTGGAGTTATATGAGCTTCACTTTAGAAACAGACTCAGAATACTGAAAATCCACTTTGAAACCTTGGCTACTCCTCTTAAGTCACCAACTCTTGTCCCCTATGTTACTGCAATAGTCCTACCTTGCTTCCTTCCTAGATTCAATGCTCAGCACAGCAGATTAATTTGGTGAGATGCAAGGCACAGTTTGTCAGCCTCTACTGCAGACTTGTCATGGGTTTGTATCTCTTTTGGAATCTAATTCAAATCCTTATTGTACACCACAAAATCCTGTGTGATCTGTCATCCTACAAACTGCTTTATCTTCCATCACTCTGCCATCTCACATGAGCTGTGACACTGCATTTGCATCCTTGTTATTCCTAAAAAAAAAAAAAAAAAA
>NW_022900943.1:6702054-6773719 GCF_012274545.1 Fukomys damarensis | reverse complement strand
ATAAAAAAAAAAAAAAAAAAAATCTCGAATCCAAGCACGTTCTAACCTCAGAATCTTTTTGTATCTTGTTTATTCTTCCTGAAATGTTCTCCTGTGTATGTCTAAGTCTTGATTCCCAAGTTCTTCATGACACCTTGACAACTTCTTCAATGGCACTCTGTGGTCCTTGCTCTGGTTCACTTTTCTGCATAGCCTTTTACCACCATCTAACACACACACACGTTTGTGCATACTCTCTGTTTCCCTACACAGGAATGCAAGGTCTCTGAAAACATGGACACTCTTCCTCACTGCTGCATTCCCCATGATCTAGAAGAGTATCTGTTACATAGTAGATACTAAATAAATATTTTCTTGCAAAAACCATTATTAAACATTTGCTGAGTATCTTCTAGATGCCAGGCAATGACTGTGCTATGTTCTGATAATGCAAAGATGAGGAAGGTATGAATCTTCCCCCTAAGGACCTCATCTGTCTAGCATGCTTTTCTGGTAGGAAGAATAATGTCTTTTACTGTTGCAGAAGGAACTGGTAAGTGACACACACGCACAGAGACGCAGAATGGAAGTAAACAATAAAAGATTTATTTTACCAACCAAAGGCTGATTGCACTAACAGCAGTGCCAGTGATTGACCCCCCTACTAGGTTACAGCTTCTTCTTTTACAGGGTTTTACAGCCCTGATCTCATTCAGGTGCTTTCATGTCATCTCCTCAATTTACATTACTGATGTACAAATCACAGTCACAAGACAGTTAACTTTTAACCCAGATGTAGTAATTCCTTGTAGTTAGGGAGTATACCTTAAAATTCAGCTAACCATCTAATCTAGTGAACAGAAAGGGGGGTGTTCAAGGTCAGGGATGAGGCCAGATGTCCCATTTCATGGTCAATGCCTCCAGTGTCTGTTAATTTTGACCTAGTGTCTGTTAATTTTGACCTAAACAAAGTAGATTGCTGGTAGAGGCAGCAGAAGTCATTTTAATTTTCCTAACATTTTATAGGTTTTTAGATTATTTATAAAAGTTCTTTCTACCATTATTCCCACCTCCAAAGATGTCCACAATGTCCCTAAGCAGTGAAACTGCTGAATATGTTACCTTGCATGGCAGAGGAGACTATGAAGATGTAACTAAGAATCTTGGGATAGGATGGTGGCCACGGATGTTGCAGGGTAGGGGTGGGGGAGGGAGAGAGAGAGGAAAAAGGAGACAGAAGAAAAAGATGAGGAGCCAGGGGTTTAGCTCAGTGGTTCGATGGGCTGCCTTGAAAGCACAAGGACCTGAGTTCAATCCCCTGTACCCCCCCTAAAAAATAAATAAAGTAAGAAGAAAAAGATGAGGGGGAGGGAAGGGAAGATGGGGGAGAGAAAAAGAGAGGAGAGAAGAGAGGGGAAGAGCAGAGAAGAGAGGAGAGCAGAGGAGAGGAGAAGAAAAGATATCTTCAAAATATTATACTGCTGGCTATGAGGCTAGAAGAGGCCAAAAACCAAGGCTGCAGCAAGGTACAATTTCTCTTTCTCAGCCAGACTTTAAATAACTGATACATCAATTTTCCACCACTTCAATGTAATCACAGTTATCACTGTTTAAATGTTTAGTAGAACATTTTCATTAAACACTAACTGACACTCAAATAGCCTCCCTCACCCCTGTGCATATTTGTGTAGCGTGCTTAACTCGAGTCCTAGTTGAGCCAAACCAGAGCCAGTGCTGGAGACACATCCACCTGTGCTGGAGTGGACTTCCAAACACTGCCGAGTCCACTCCCTTCTAGGCTTTAACAGGTTATGCAGGTTTGTTTACTCCCTGGTGGGAGGAAGAACTGTCAGAGGCTGTGTTACTTCATTCTTCCCTAATGAGGGATCCTGTAGCAGCAGGGAAATATATACATTCTCTATATCTTTAGATTACTCTTAGAGTAATTTACAGCAATTGTTTGTACACCAGTCCAATCCACCTATAAATCAAATATAGCCATGGCTGTGCTCTCTGCATGTTCCCCTCTCCTGTGAAGGCATGACTGTGAGGAGCCTGGAGATCCTGAACTTCTTTATTTTTCATGCATTCCAGCTTTTTCTTAACTTGGCCTCTGCCTTAAAGTATTTGCTTTGCAAATTTTATTAAAGAATGTGTGCAGGATTATTATCAATGACTCCCCCCTCAATCTCTGAAAATTTTGTCCATCATAAAAAATGAACAGAGGTGATTCTATATATTCTGCTAGATTCTCCAAACCTTATTTTCTTAAATTCTGAGATTATATGGAGTTAGGTCTGAAAATGCTGCCAGAGGACATGTAAAAGAGTATCTCTTTTTGCAAAGAAGGAAATGAGGCAAACTGTAAGATTTGATGGACACTGGTCAAATTGACCTCATACATTGTGTTTCTTAATGTTACCTGACACACATTTATAGCTCAAGGCATGAAAAAATAATAAATTCCATTTAAAATTCAAATGATGTAATAAGGAGATAAATGAGATATTTTAGAGATAAAATAGTATAGTCAGTAATGCACAGTTAGGGGGTGGGATAAAGTATAAAGGCGCTGACTTTAGAATGTCTTGTTCTGAAGCTTACCAGACTGTGAACTTGGAAAGCAGGACTTTGTTGTGTGTCAGTTTTCTCATGTATAAAACGAGCATGATAAATATCTCCCTCACCAAATTGTCAGAAAATATTAAGCAAATGCTTAGAATAATTCATGATACACAGAAATATCTAAAAATGATGTTATTACCATTCTAATAAATAATTAAGCAATCTGCTTTTCACCTAAGAGATGAGGAACTAAGCCTTTCTGGCTAATCATAATGTGTGCAGCTTGCATGTGTGCAACGTGGTAGGACCAAACTGATCATCTCCGTCCAACCTCTCTCCTAGCAACCTCCTCTGATGAAGCTGCATAAATTAAGTTCACTTTGTGGTTGCCCTTGTAGCCTGCTGTGATCATAGGGCAAAATTTTGGCCAATAAACCATAAGCATAAATCTGACAGAGGCTCTGGAAAACCTTTCCCTACTGAAGTGTTTATATAAACCATCCTCGAAATCAGTATTTGAGGGTCCATACATTCCTATTTCCTATAGCAGCTGGAAAATTCTTGAAGCAAAAGGCAACTTGTACTAAAATCCTGTTAAGATGCATCCTTCAGTGAATTTAAAAAAAAACAACAGAGTTAATTTTACTCTGTCACCACAGTACAGATAACATATATAATTTTTTTTAAGACAAACAAGTTTTCACCCTTACAGTACAAATTTTAGAATAACATCTTCAGATTGATGACAAGGTACTAACTTCAGATTCCATTTCCTCAAATTAATTTTCAGTAATTTTTAGCTGGATTTGATGGTCTCTCCATATGCATCTACATATGACAGTGGACATTAGTTGAGTGGTTTAAGACAGCCCACAGCATTTTATCGGATGTTATGTTTGATGTCTTGGGAAAAGAGAAGAGTATCTTTCAGACTGCTCTGTTCTTTTCTCTGCACTGTGGTCCATTTCCCAGACTTTTCTTCTAATTTTCCTTTCAGTTCCTTGCTGATTCCCAGTGATCCACTTTTTTTTTTTCTCTTGACCAAGTCATTATTTTCTAGGTGTCCATTTTCCAGATCTTGGAGAGGCTCCATTCTGCTACTCATTGCTGTGCTGCCATTTTCTGCCCCTCCTTAGTTATTCCTTTGTGGAAAATGCAAGTTGAATTAAAACTATTTTCTTATTCTTTTTTCCTTTTTTTTGGTAGCAGGGATAGAACTCAGGACCTCCACTTGTGAGACAAGTGGTGGAATCACTGAGCTAAATCCCAGGATAAAACTATTTTCAACTGATCAATTTCAATAAAGGTTTAAATCAAAGAGGGAGAACAAGCAGTGACTGCTCCCAAGGTAGAAATCTCTTCTTTTTTTTTTTTGAAGATCTGAATGCCAAAACATGTACATTACTATTCTTCTCTGTTCCAAGAAATGGTATGGAAACCAACTACAGAAGACAGGGTTCCAGGTCCCGGGCTGCTCCTTATTTCCAGGAAATGGACAGAGCTCTGCATAACATGTTGTGTGAGCCTCCTTTGTGTACAGTGTAACACAGTGGAAATGAAATCCAAACTGTGCTAGCTGACTTTTGGCCTCGAATGCATTGGCTTAATTTGATTCACCAGAATGGAATGGAGCAGATCCAGGGTTTCACCCAAAGATTTTCAAACATTCATATTCAATGCCCTCAGCAAAACTGTTACATTCTACAGAAAGAACTGACAGAATGAGCCCAGATTTAGAACTAGATATAGATACCATATAAACTGAATCCACAGTATTAGATTACTGGATTTAAATAGTTTACACAATTCAAAACAAGAAAATCAATGTATTGGTGATTCATTCTCAAACTGTCTGGATCTGTACTATAAACTGTAAAACTGGAGCTGTACTTGCAATTCTATTGTGTGTGACGACTTTTGTTCATCTACTTAATTCATAAATTTTTAACAACTACTCTGCAATACCAGACAGTCTTCAATCTAGTGCAATGCTTAAGAAAGAGAAGAAAATAACACAGAATAAAATGTAACATGACAATTATATCGCGCACACTGTATTAACAGACAGCACTGGGACTTGTGGGATCACCGTAAAGAGACAGTTAAAAAATATTAGGGATAGCATCTGACAGAGAAATGGCTCTTGAGATGATGCTTACATGGTTAGAAATGGGTGATGAGGTATTTTTTTCTTACATTATTAGAAATGGGTGAGAGTTTGTCAGAAATAATTTGAACAAGATACTATACTAGATATGGTTTTAAAAAGTACAAATGGTAGCAAGAGATGTTGAAGACTCAAGCTAGAAAAACAGTATGAAGAATCCTGCAGAAAAATGGACCTTCATAATCATTAATAATTTTAGATATAGAAATGATAAATGACAAGACAACGCTAGAGTCTCAGCTTCTGTTCAACTTCAAGATCCACAACTGTATCAAAGAGAAGAAGATCATACAACTCATAACTCACCACTGCTAACAAATTTGCAAGTGGCTTTAAAGAAACACTTGAGTAATCAAAGAGTAACTCAAATTTTGCCTGTGACTCCTGAATGGGTTTTCTCACTTTAACCACGTGGCTCAAGCACATGCACACATATCTACACGTTCAGTCGTACAGAGAGAAAGACAGATAAGATATCCAAATTCCATCTCCACAGTTCTAATTCTCGTCTTCACTTGAGTTTTATTTCATGGAAGCAAACGGCTTAACACCAGAAGAGAATCTAAATGTTGTCTGGAGAAGATTAAAGATACCAAAGTCTCCAGTGCCATGAAATCAGCACCAGGATAATGACTCCTACGGCCACCTGCTGAATCCGTTACCTTCCCAGAGATCTGGGAGACTCGAGTCGTACCTACATCTACTGAAAAAGAACGGTGCCAGCCCTCTGGAGAGAGGAAGATCTTCACATACAACACGGGATGCGCCATTCTTTAGAAAGAATGCCTCGAGGAAGCTAAAGCCAAAAATATAAGATTTTTGTTGACATGAGTTTACTGGCCTAAAAGGAAACCAGTATGCAGGATATTGTGGTCAAAATACACAAAAAGCACATTCCTTTTATTTTTTTTTTAATGGAAAAAGTATCTGTGTTACTAGGAAATGTTGAGCTCTCATTCTACGTGTGCTGCGTTTTCGTCCCTTTGCTATAACAAGTGAAAAACGGAGGAGCCACCTGATGGAGAAAGTAAGGCACGTTCTAACTGGGAAGCAAACGGGAGATGAACGCACCCTGCCTGCGAGCTGCCCGGATCCCGAGCCCGCCGCGCAGTCACCCACACCTCCTTGTTAGTAGCAAACCCCGTACTTTGCTGTAAAAATCGTCGTCCTGTTGTGTCTTTGCACAAATATCACAACTGCACAGGCTCGTGAGCCTTGCAGCTGTTTCATTTCGAGGGACAGGCAGCGCCATCCGTCTTTTCCTTTCATTTTTTTCCAACCTCGCGTTCCAGTTATGGAAGGAAGTGGACACGAGACAGAGGCATCTGCAGAAGGCTGATCAACAGATAGATTTGGGCAGGACGTCACCAGAGAGTCTGGAGACAAATGAATTCTCCCTTGACATGGACTTGCAAGCTTCTGTTCTTTTCCGTGGTTTATGTATCAGCTTTCCTTGCCACGTGAATGCATACGTGTGCACCAATCTTCGGCAAAATTGTCCTCCGCTGGGGACATTACAGAAGTAAAGTATGGTTCGCTGTCTAACAGACGATTGCTACACATATTTATTCTGAGGAATTTCTCTCTCACTGAGATGGGCAAATCATTGACTGAATACTATTAATCACTCTACTGCCTTAATCCAAAAGCCGATTTGCTACATACTAAGGGGAGCCTGCCAAAATTTTCGTCCAAAGTTTGCCCACAATGGGCCGACTCCTAGAAACTAGTAAGAGGAAGGATTATCACTTCCTGCATCATGGATAAATGATTGTAATGGGAAGATCGTTTAATCCTAAAGTCAAGTAATATCTTTTACTCAAAATAAACACTGGTTCAGGGATCAAGGATTTAGCTCAGTGGCACTGTGCCTGCCTCACAAGTGCAAAGTCCCAAATTTGATCCCCGATATTAAAACAAACAAACAAACAAAAAATAAATGCATAAACACTGGTTCGTATAAATATGCACAGTAACCTTGATAGTTATTTACCTCTTTTAAATTTAGCAATTTTTAAATATCTATACATTTTTACCAGAAAATTTCGGTAAGCAAATTTTTGTTGGAATAACCCTATTGCCAGGAAAAAGTGTATTTCCAAAAATATTCATTAAAGTATTATTTACAACTGAAAGATATTTGAAATAAGGAAGAAGTTTTTAAAGAGTCACCATTATGTGTATTTTGGTTATGTATATTTAACTACAAATTAAAATATTATACTATAACTGATGTGTTTTATTTTAATAGTTTTAAATGTGGAACAAAAATCAGCTCATAAATTTAAATAAAAAGTTAAATTTCAATAGTTAAAAATCTATATAGATGTGTACCAGAATATCAAAATAAGAATGTTCAAAACAGCTATAAACTGAAAAAAACCCTCAAATTCCCATGAACATTAGAATGAATAAATTCTGGCATGTGTAGCAAGGGAAATCCTGTATAAAATGTAAACATACTATAGATACAAACAGCAAAATAAATGATCCCTATTAACATCTTACTTATTGACCTCAATGATAATGATTTCAGACATGATTCTTTTTATGTTAGCAGATAAATTGAATTTGAAGAATGTGTAGCCTTCGAGCATATAAAGAGTAATCTGAAGGCATTCCTGAAGGTTTGAAACAGTGTGACCCTTGGAAAAGATGTACAGAAAGCTGTCAGACAGTTCTGGCCTTGTGGATGAGTGTACCAAGGAGAAGAGGGAATTAAGCTGGGACCTCACAGGCATGAAAAGACCCTGCACACCAACAGTATTCGAATTGCTTTATAGAAATGCCATTCAGCAAACAGCAGTAAGGGCGTAGACCAACTGCCTCATATGCAAAGAAATGACATGTCACATCTCCTTGCTATTTTTTATGTTAAAGTTGTTAAAATCATTACTTCTTGAAGTAATGGGGGAAAAAAAAACTAAGTAAATTTATACTGCAATTCTCAAGTATGGCATAATTTTTTTAAATTAAGAAGTCCATCTTTTATTTTCAGGAGAAACAAACATAGTTCTTGTGTAGATATTTGACACAAGTTGTCTTGTAAGTATACTTTCACAGTAGAACCCCTGGGTAAGAAAGGAGGAGAATCTGAGGGTGGTTTCTAGTATATGATTCTACTCATAAAAGGAGATCATTTGTGGATATTTCTTTTCCCTTAAGGATGAAGAGCCCTCTCTTTCCAAATACTTTTCTTTTCTAATAATATTTTCCCAGTAAAGCAATCATAAAAGAGGGTGGTGTAAAAACAATTAAAATAGCTTTGGTTATAAATTGTCCCTTCAGAGACCATGATTTTTAGTGACACATCTGTTTTCCCAAATGGTGGTTGTAATAACAGTGCATTACAGATTTTTTTCTATGTAAACATTTGCTTCAGCCCAACTTCTGGGTTATTCCCAGGGAAGTGGCTCCCAGAGTTTGCTGTTGAGAAACCAGTTTTCTGTCCTCTTTCAGTCTTCTGTTCTCCAACTCCTTGATGCAGCATGCACCGGAGTTTGAGCCGAGGGATGGGCCAGCTTTCAGCTGCCTGCTTCGTGTACTGCTTCTGTTAGAGTTTGATGTCTTCCTAGTGGCTAATTTTTCCACACACCGCAAATCAATTTCCACATTCAACGGTAATGTAATACAGTATCTACCTATGTGTTACAATAAGTCAAGGATCTCAGGCTGGAAACAACTGGCAGCTACCAGAACTAGCTCGAGCAGGGCAGAAAAGCAATCCACAACCTTTGTGAACCTTTGTGAACCTTTGACACTCACTTCATGTCTCCATGAAGACTGGCTTTCGCAACTTCTGAGTCCAGCTGAGTGAGTAAGTCTGCATCATGCTTTTGAGTTGTTCAAGTCCTGCACAAGCAAGAGTTCAAATTACTTTTTCTGTCTCTACCCTCAATTTTCTCGAGAGGGAAAGAGGTTGCTCTGGAGTCATTTTGGGGTTTGCTTCTGGCCATTACCAGTGGTCAGAAAAGACAGGCCTGCTGGAAAGGACTCCTTTTAGAAAGAGGTGGAAAGCGATTCTGTGAGAGTGTCCTCCTTCTTCCTGGAAATACACATCTGCAGCCATCGCCACCTCCCTCTTAGTGTCATTGGAGGGTGAGAGACTAAGAAGAGATGCTGGGGCCTGTGCAGATATCTTACAACAATTGACCCCTTTAAAAGAAAACACAGAGGCTCTCTGATCTGCTGTACCATCTGCTTTCCCGTACTCAGGTGGCTTGGGCATGTACAACAGAAGCTACTTGAGGCTCCTGATTCAGCTCTCACAGTCTTACCATGCAGGCAGACAAATGGAAGCAAATGACAAGAATGTGTTGTACAAGAAAGCAGCTGTGGGAATATTAGGCAAAAACAATGGGCAATTCATTTTTCTTATTAATGAGAGATTTCCCCTTCAGGCAAAATTATTTCACCAACATATGATAATGAAGAGCTTCAGTCAGCCTCTCTTGACAAATCGGAC
The DNA here is from genome assembly GCF_012274545.1 of Fukomys damarensis. NCBI lineage: Eukaryota > Metazoa > Chordata > Mammalia > Rodentia > Bathyergidae > Fukomys > Fukomys damarensis. The sequence goes on along the minus strand of NW_022900943.1, from coordinate 6,764,543 downwards.
ATGTTGTTGGATGGGCACCACTATTTTGGAAATAAACATAAGGCTTTTCCAACAGTTTTCTCACAAAGCAATGCAGGGAGACAATACACAGTTCTGTCCGTCCCAGAGCATATGATGTGGAATCTCAGAGGTTTTCCACAAAGACCAGAAAACATTTAGGTAGCAAAGGAAAACAACTAAGACTTACAGAGAGAACACAGCCAAGAATGAACTTAACTAATAGCAAGAAATTCTGGCAAGACATTCACTACAGAAAATGGAACTGAGAAATATTACCCTTGCAACCTCTTTTTTTCTTATTTTATAAAATCTGTAACTCAGAGGCAATAAATTCAGAAGGATGGCCTCATACATTCAGTACAGCAAAGTAACCCCACTGAAAAAGCCCAGAACACATTGCTTAAAAACCTGACATGCATTTAGCAAAGAAAAATGTCTTGATAGGATTACAATTACTATGCTGTATGATAGATCCCCCAAAAAATTGTCTTCTTTGTCATAGTCACGAAAAAGCATGAAACATTTTTCAGCAAATTATTCTTTTGTAATATTAGAGAGGTGGGTAACAAAAAGTCAGATATACCTATTCACAATTTCAACAACCGAAGGGAAAAAGATAACAATATTATAATGCTTTTAAAGAAAGAAAAGTGAGAAGAAGCCAGAGAGAAAGAGGCAAGGAGACAATAGTGAGAATCTTACATTGTTGCTCTGAGAATCCTACACCCAATATCAATCGGGTTGATTCTCCCTTTATCCTACTCCACTTTATAAGATTCTATGGCTTTAATCACTTCAGGGAAGGAAGCTCAATAAAAGAGCCAGTGTGATTTTCTAAATACTAACTCCATTAATCCCTATGAGATCTTTACCAGGGTCTTAAATCACTGCACTGTACTTTATGAAAAAACAAAATAATCACTGAAGACAAACCCTATGTAGCTTTGGCTATAGAATCAGCGTTTAAATTGTACCAAACCTTATCGAGGCGGCAAAACACAAAATGAGTAGCGCTGAGTATGTGTTTTGGCGATCATGCCGACTCAAATAGGGTAACTGACTGAGATTAACATTATCCATGTCTTGCGTTCTAAAATTCTATCGTTCTGGCCACTGAGGGACATGATCTGATGTTTCTGACCATGAGCATTTTAGCTTCACTCTAAGGACAATGGTGGAATATTCTAATGTCCAAAATAAGAAAGCTATTTTCCTCTCACCTAACAGCCTCCACCCAGGACAACTTACCCAGCTAACTGAGCTCTAGTCTCGCATAGAGAACTTATTCTCAGTAAAATGGGATGTGACTTTATTTTATTTTTAGTAGCAGATTTGGGTTTAGACTGACAGACATAACTGAATGTTTTAATAAATTTAAATTTGATGATAAAATGCTTTTCCATGAGCATTTTAGCTTCACTCTAAGGACAATGGTGGAATATTCTAATGTCCAAAATAAGAAAGCTATTTTCCTCTCACCTAACAGCCTCCACCCAGGACAACTTACCCAGCTAACTGAGCTCTAGTCTCGCATAGAGAACTTATTCTCAGTAAAATGGGATGTGACTTTATTTTATTTTTAGTAGCAGATTTGGGTTTAGACTGACAGACATAACTGAATGTTTTAATAAATTTAAATTTGATGATAAAAAATGCTTTACCCAGAAACATTTTGTTTTTTTAATGTATTATTATTACTATTGGGAAGTGACAGTGGAGCTAATCTTCCCCAACCCTAGAAAATGTTCTGCCACAAAGCACCGTTATCTTTCTACCTGACCTAAATATTTTGAGACTAGGATCAATATTATGGGTGATATTACCTTTCAGGTTGCAAATAAACTGTCCAGTTGTCCTTTGGGGTGAATTACTGTGCAGAGGGACTGTGATTTTTAGCTGTGGGTCTCGGCTCTAGGTCAGGAGCTCTCTGAGTGGGAACTGCCCCTCCTGCTTTTGTACCTCCAGTTTCTAGAACAACACTGAGCTCAACAGTTACGGAAGGAACAAGTGAACTCCAAACGCAGTGTCCTAAGAAAAAAGAAGGCGACTGCTGTTCTCCCGGGTGACAGGAGCGGGCCTGAGAGAAGAGGTTCAACTTGCACTGAGTTAGTGGTTGTTTTGTTTTAGCCACAGACCACGATCACAGGAAAAGAGCATACTTATGAAGGCACGCGATGCCAAAATCCCAAGGGTAACATCTGATTTAATCTTTTGAAAAGTCTGTATGACCATTCCTAAATGTGTTTATTATACATATGTCGTGAGAATGGGGGATGAGAACTCTAATATGGCTCAGCACGTCGGGAAGTGGAGTACACATCCGTGGGGAAAGTTTGCCCCGAGGCTTCTCCGGCGTGCGCCCTGTCCAGTGCCTCATGGAGCATTCCAGAGCCGTTGACACCACCTCGCCTTTTCTCATTCTCGCCCCGCTGCGGTCACCAGCTTCGCCAGAGATCTGATTCACCTAAGATCAAAAGGACAGAGCTTTTTTGTCTGTTCCACATGGAGCCTCCTCCTCCTGCCCGGGGCTCCTGTGTTGACACAGACTCCACTCACGGTGACTCACAGCGAGGCGGAGGTTTGAGTCCCCTGGGTGGGAAGATACGGAAATGCTGTGTAGTGTAGCTGTGGATAAAGAAAGCATTTCCCTTCTTCCCCTGTGATTGACAGTTCGGCGACAGAGACCATAACCACTCTTGGAGAATGTTTCTGTGAGCCAGAGTACTCAGTTGAATTTAAAACAGCTAAATTAATAATAAAGCTTTATATTCGTATCTCTCGTTCCCTCTCCCGCTGCCTCTCCCTTTCTTGCTTTACCTAGGATGAGGCTCAAGGCTCAGTCGCATTCTTTACCTTAAAGGCTAAGGCCATAGGGCTCAGAAAAGCTTCCCCAACGTGGCAGACTTCGGATTCGGATTCAGGGGGCTCATTTCTAACCCTCTCATGCGCATGGTGCTTTCCAGACTATCCAGTATCCTGCTCACCGAGTCCGAAAAGCAGACTATTATCAAGTTAATGTAGCAGCTGATACTCACGCCAATGTGCAGAGGGTCAAAGACTTCAAACTAACGCAGTAGAATAGAGACTGGTACATCTCCAAAGAGAGAGCTGTTTTTGCTGTTCCCACCTTGTGAAGCCAAAATGCGTGTTTCGTTTTTATAATTAGCTAATTAGCTACAATACTGTCTTGCTAGGACCATTGCAAATGTCTATCTGGTTTCTTCAGAAGGCATAGCTTGAGGCAAAACTCTTATGAGGACTGATAGAGAAACACAATGTCTGTTTAAATTTCAAAAATCACAGCAAAAGGCGCATTGTCATTAGTTCTCCCTTGTTGTACCCCCCCACTTCAAACACACTAACCCTAGCATCTCTACCATGTTTTGAAGCAGTTATGGAGGGTCCTCTTTTTCATTTTCATTGAGTTTATTGGTACTTTTTAGGTATACAGTACAGTTACATTCATCATTGGGGTCTTGCACCTTTACATGACAGGTCTTGGTTCTCATTTTTTCCCCATCCCCTGCCCTCCCTTCACCCCCTCCACCCTTTCCTATTTACAAAGACTTTATTTCCATTTTTTCATTTTCTCATATTTTTTCTTTTCCTTTATTCCCTTTCCCCTACCCTTCCCACTTCCCCTACACCTTTAGCCCTTTTTTCCTATTTTGCATTGTCAATTATACCATTTGGATCTTGTTTACACTTTCAGTTTTTCACACCAAAGAAACTATTTGGTATTTACACATGTGTGACTTATTTATTTCACCTAAGAATATGGCCTCAGTATGTATACATTTTCTTATGAGTGACTCTAATTTCTCATTCTTTATGGCTGAGTAGTATTCCATTTTTTAGAAAAACCACATCTTCTTTATCCAATCTCCAACTGATGGGCAATTGGGCTGTTCCCAAGTTTTAGCTATTACAAACTGTGCCACTACAAACATGGGTGAGCATATATTACTTTGGTATTATTCTTTTGGAAGTCCTCTTTTGTGAGCATCTCTTATATGTTCTATTATTTCATTAGGAAGTGTATTTCCAGAGACAGAAATTTTTAAAAGGGGGAGGAGTAAGACAAAATAGGAGAGAGAGAGAGAGAGAGAGAGAGAGAGAGAGAGAGAGAGAGAAGGAAGCCAGGCATGGTGGCACAGGATGATTGCCACAAGTTTGAGGCCAGCCTATAGTGAGCTCAAGATCAGACTGATTTGCAGGGTTTGCCCTTTGGAGGCAGTAGACATTGTGTTTGGTTGAGAATCTGTACCTGAACACTCAAACGGCTACTCACTTTGAATGGCTCTCAGAAAGAGGGATGTGCACCTGGCTCAGGGGACTGCAAGGTGTGGGTCCTGCTGCTTTGCACCAGTTTACCCAGTAAAGCTACAAGACCCACGGAGGTGGGAATGTGTAAAACATCTGGTAAGACCCAATAGTGTAGACCCCATGGGGCTTTGGAGAAGACTATTCTTTCTTGGTCCAAAACTACTATCTTTTATAAATTTTCTCCAGGATACCTGGGGTATCATGCAGCCTATGTAAGTATGGTTTCTGAAATGACTGAACTTGGATCTGTCCATCAGAAACAGAATTACCAGACATGAGTCATAATGCAAAGCAGCACAGCAATATTCTACTTCAGGATATAAATCATACTTGAAGACCTGGGACTGAGCCGATCCAGAAAACATGTGTAACGAATGGTGTGACTTCCTCTCTAATCACCTCTATTGCACTGGTATCACAAGTCAAACTCACACCCACGGCCATATAGGAATTTTCTTTGCAATTAACAGAAAAAATGAACCCGATCTGGCTTCACTGATGGGTTGGCAGGATACATGCATGTTGAAAAGTTCACCGCTGCCTGGTCGATGCCCTGTGGAGGTGGCCCTAAGAAACAGTAGAACACTATGAGCGGAATCCGATTGTCCCCTGTATGTGAAGAGTGGGTGGCACGAGCCCAACCCTACCTGTGTTTCTGGACAGTGACAGTTGTTCTGGGTAGCCAAAAAAGCAGCAAGGAAAAGAGTTTGAGAGATCAGGTTCAAGACACTGGAGAACTTTAGGAAACTGGGGTACTGCAATGGGCATGCCCTGAATTCATCCTTCCTATGCCCGATGGTAAAGTAAAACCAGAACTATGCAGCCTTCCAGGAAAATTTTCCTACTGTCATTTATTTTAAAAAACAAATCCAGTCCTTTGTAAATGAGGGTAAGCAAGTCACTGTAACTCAGAAGCTCACTCAGAGAATGCCGCTTCGAATTCACATAACAAACACTTTCAGTGGAATGGGTGTTAATTCTCCCCACAAAATCAGACAAGGCTATATGATCCCATTTGCCTAACCCAGGAGATTGAAACAATTCTAGAGAAGGAAAAGAGCCACTGCGATGTTTGGCAGTCAGGGAGGCAATAGGTCTTGAGAGGAGAAGAAAATTGCCTGGAAAATTGTCAAGAGAGAGTAACACTAAGAAACAGGAATAGCTTCCTGGAAGGGCAACATGTGTGGCTGTACAAGCCTGTACCAGTCAGAAAGATTCCAAGTTTGGTTTTTGGCCCTGTTTTCACGGCAAAGTCTTGGAATTCCTAACTATTAACAAAGAACCCCCACTTTTATTTTATACTGGGCCCAACACGTTAGATCACCGATTCTAAGGCTTAGGAATAAAAGATAAAACAGAAAGAAATACAGAAGTTATTTTACTCCAGTTAAAATGAAAGAAATTGGAAGTTCAGTGGATACATTTGGTGAATGGTAGAACAATGAATAGGATGGGGGAAGCAGCCAGACAAGATATTTTATTTTTTCTGTGTCATAGGTGCTTGGAGAAGGTTGTCAGCAGCATTTTTTAGGGCTCTCCATGCCCAATGACAGAAAAAAGCTAAACAAAAATCAAGGAACAGCAAGGGGAATAAATGTCAACACTCAGGTCAAACAACTTGTTGACTGGGGAAGTTGTTGGTGCCTGGAACCAAAGGGCAAGAACTAGGACACCTACGGGACACGGAACCAGACACCAGTGGGAGGAGTGTGGGGGAGGGACGTAATAAACTGAAGGACCTGGGCACTGCATAATGCTGATAAACTAACATTGCAAAACTCCTACTTGCAAAGAGTCTCTCATTTCCAAGTTTCCCTAAGAGTGTACAATGTATACCATATGTCAAGCCTAAGAGATCTTACTGCCTAGAAAGCCTACATTCACAAATAACCATATTTTTGAAGTGGAGAAAATAAGAATTGTGAAATTTTGTGTTTTGGTGATCAAACATGAGTGCACTCCTGAAGAAGTGCCTTTTAATTTGAGATATTCCTTAAAAAGGCACAGCCATGCGTGAGGTTAAAGGAACTTAAAAAAACATATTTCAGGCCAAGGAACTATTTATCAGGCAGAGAGCTACTGTGGAACTAAGGAAAATTACATAAAAACTAGCAGTCCCCAGAGCAGAGAATTTTGCTTTTCTTTTGTTCCTTGATGTACTCTATTATCTAGAACAGTGCACAGCACATAATATATGCTCACTAAATATTTACCAGCTACATCAGTGACTATGCTCTAGGATAGTGCTAAAGTACAGAATGGTCTGAGCCAAAAGGACCATGAGGAAAGGACCCTTCAGATTGTACAAATAACGTGGAGGCATGAAAATAAAATCAGGAGGCTGTAGACTTCTTAAAGTCCAGCAGGTTTTCACAGTGCAAAAAGTTGCGTCACCTATCTTATGCAACTCTAAGTAATGGATCATCCTTTACAGAAGCCAGCTCAACTTGGTGATTCCATATTCCTTTGAATATGCCTATTGCTTATGACTAGTTAAATCTTGGATACCAATGCTTCCCTTTTATTTTCTTTCTGTCTAGGATAGGGTGACCACTGACCAAATCAGAAGGTTTTCATTGCACAATTTTTAAATCACTGCTGCATTGTTTGCCTTTGCCAGAAATCCAAAGCTTAACACAAAGCACTGCGGTGAGTGATTCAGGCCTCGCCTCCTTTACTTTTCTACGAGTCCATGATCCCCACCAAGGAGTCACAACACCCAGAGTCAATTTTCTGAGTGACTTCAGTTCTTGCAATAGAAAGAAAAAGTAAATTAGAACCTTCCTTAAATTATTGTTTGTTCTTTCAGGCTTGATAATCATCTAAATGAGAATTTCCTGTTTTAACCATCTAATCTTGCTGTCTCTCAGCAAATACGGTATAATTTAAAATATTTATTTTGCTAATTAGCATTCTTTGCCTTTCACATGGAACACACTGTAAGCACCGGCACACAACACTAGCATTGTTATCTACATAAAAAAAGCCGCATTGTCTCTTAACTGTTTCCTCTGTGAAGCCCAGTACAGGCAGTGCGGTCGACCAGCAGCTCCTGAAAGCAAGGACTATGGCTTTTCCGTTTGTGACCTATCTGAAATCCACATTTGTGTGTCTGGTCCACTTTAATTTTCTCTCTCCTATTTTCTCATTATTTTTAAAGCCCAGATTTATTTACTAATTATTCCGTGCCAGCCACTAAGCTGACAGTCTCATGTTTTGTTTTGGTTTTTTTAGACACTGTTTTTTGGTACTGGATATCGAACTCAGGTCGCTCGCGAGGCAGGCAGCAGAACCGCTGAGCTAAATCCCCAGGCCCGCATGTTATCTCACCGGTTAGAGGACTGTATTTCTATATACCATGTTCGGTACGCGGCAGCGTCCACTAAATATAAACGCTGGCCCTTAGTTTTCCATTTCCTCTTGACAGGTCTAGTAACAGCTGACCAGGTGAGTACGACCACCTCATGCCATGGATGGAGAGAGGGCAGAGGGAGAAGGCATGAGGCCGCTGGCCCAGCGGGACCAGCTCCTCTGGCTCGATGTGGTCTCGTGCCCTCCGTCAGCCTTGCCGCCACTCACGACTTTAGAGTGTACCCGAGTGGACTTTGGGGCTGTCGGAAATATATTCACTGAAAATACAGAAACCTATGTCCAGGGCAAACACATGGCATCATGTGGGGTAGATGAGTCCCTGGTTGACAGAGGCAGGAACTCACAGCACCACTGCCCTCGGCCTGGCAGCCCGTGCCCAGCACACTCGGTCTGGAAAGGCTCTTTCTTCCCCGAAGCACATTCACCACCTGCCAGCCCTGCAGGAAGCCCTGGGTTGGCGCTGGGAAACTAAAGTTGAGGGGAGGGGGTGAAGGGAGGGCAGGGACAAGGGGTAAAAATGAGAACCGAGACCTGTCCTGTAACGGTGCAAGATCCCAATGATGAATGTGACTGTGCTGTCTACCTAGAATCTACCAATAAACTCAATGAGAAAAAAAGTACAATGAAGTAATTTGAGTTTACCTCAGGAGGCGGCTAGAGGAATGGTGGAAAAATCACGTGATGAATGACGCACAACTATCTGTGAAATATCTTTAGCAGCACGATATGGTTTTTTGAGTGGAAAATGTCAGAGTGCAAAAGGCGAAAATTGAATGCTTTCAAGGCCAGCGAATTAATGCGACATAGATTGATTTGACAAATTTAATGTAACAAAAGTATTGTAACAGCCTTAGAATAGTAGTACAGCTCGGAGGCATTTGAAGAACACATCCAAAGTCCCTATATGTGTCCTTTCATTTTACACTTAGGAGTCAGCTGGTGATGAATACAGGTTAGAAAAGACCAGTGGCAACACAAATAAACAACCAAGCAGGTCAAAATAAATAAATAAATGTCTTCTTTACTGATGATCATTCAGCATTGTCCCAGGGAAAATCAGAAGAAACAGAACCCGTCTCTTCCTGCTACAGCTGCCACGTTGCCTTGATGACAATTGTCACCATACTGTGATAAACTTCTGGTAGTTGTGTCAATCAAGTGGCTAGAAAATACCATTTTCTTAAAGGAAATATTTGGCTTCAGCAGCATGTAAATCTGTACTGGCTATTCTAAGTCACTGGTTCAAACTGAAACCTTGTACCTGGTTCAGAAAAAACAACTGCAGATAACTCAGCTCTAGCCGCAGTGATCTGGCTGTCCTCGCTAAGAGCCACAGTTGACGTTAAAGTTCTCAATAGCACCTGCTTAGCGTGTTTGCCTTCATGCACAATTTCCAGGTCCTTTGTAAGTTTGCCAAGTATTTTCAAATGAGTCCCCTGGGAAAATGACCTATCAGTCATGTTTGCTGCGTTTTCTCAGGCTGATAGGAGAGCAGTCCTTTGATCATGCTAACTGGGGTTGCAGGTCTTGATTTTCTGGGTCCCGAGAAACCTTTCGCTAGGCAGAACTCTGTGCCAGCACTGGATATTTTTATGCCTTAAACAAAGCCAGCACTTGAAACTATGATCTAGTGGTTGGAAGACCAGGGAGTGGGTCAATGTTTTAAAATTACGCTGGGCTTTTTTCAGTTTTTTCTTTGGAAAGGCCAGCATTTTGCTCTTTGCCCCTATTTTTCTCAACTAAATCTTCTTCCTGTCTACCCGGTCCTTCCTCTCACTGTTTTCCCCAAATTTGCACAGCATGGTGACTCTTCACAGACATGAATATTTTGCTTCTGTGACCCGAAAGAAAATCTGATAGTAAGTAATCATTTTGTATAAACTGAGATAAAACTGATCTTTCTTTTCCTTTGTATCCTAGAGAGGTGGGAGAACAAATGTTATTTAGAAGTGTCATGCTCCAAATGATGGAAAATACTGGAGGAATGGGTTTCACATTAGGAAATCTAGGAAGGAAAAATCTCTTCCTCTGGGGTGGTGTTAGGTTTCTTTTTCCAGAGAGGGCAAAAGTTCCACTAATTAAGATGAAAGCAAAACCAGGATGCCTGTGACGTGCATTTTTCTCCTAGGCTGAAGAACATATCCATCAAGTTAACTTTAATTTTTATTTGATTAAATTTAATTTTCAGGTTGACTGTCCCTCTATTTCCAGTATCTTTGCATTTAAAAACAAGAAAATTTCAATTAAAAAAAAAACACTTCATTGCTTGACTGGTCCATTGTGACATCATGGAGGATTGGTGTCCCCACCTGCAAACTGTGGCCCTTTTCATTGTAGACATAAACCGTGTCATGAGGGTGAAAGAACGCTGGTATTGAAGCAGAAAATCTGAACATTTGCAGTACTTCAGCAGGTACGTGAGGTACGAGCGTGCAGATGAAGAAGGCGAACTCACAACAGTACCCTACTTATTAAATAATAATTAATGTTGCGCCAAGGAATCTATTTCCTTGGTAGCTGCCAAGTAACACTTTGCAGCCCCTGTAGTCATCAGAGAATGGGCTCTGGTGGAGCCAGCCACGAGCTAACACTGACTTCCAAGTACAGTGTCTACCTGGTTCTTAGGCAATTCAGAAAGGTTACTTAGTTTAAGTCCCGATTTCCCCAGTTGATGGCATGTTGTTTCCACATAGAAACATGACGATAATGTCCGTTTCTCCCTCCGGGGGTACTCATAAGACTTCTCCAGAATCCGGACCACAGATGCTCTTTCCATGGCTCTGGCACCTGTAGTCTGCTGTGTCATTCGTGGTCATCCCCCCAGAGAGTGCGTGACTTGTTTGACTGGCTTTGGCCATGCAGTATTTAAATAACACATTCAATTTCTCGTTCTTTATGGCTGAGTAGTATTCCATTTTATAGAAATGCACCAATAAACTAAAAAAAAAAGTAAATAAATAACGCATTCAAAATACCAAAGCAAATAAATTTGAGAGTGCAAGTAAGGAGATATTTCTTATTGTTTCTGTTCAAGTAAAAGCTTTCATTATTGAATCCTTGCGGGACAGGCTCTTTTGAAGATATGGAAAAGTATCTCATTCTAGCAAATATAGTCTCAAAATTATAATAGAAATATCCATATGGATTACTTGGTATGAAAATATAGTATGGCTCCAATAGTGGTCATCTTCACATTTCTACATTGTAAGGTTCTGAAATTTTAATGATAATGATCAATATAATAAAACTGAATCTTATGAAATACTTTAGATAGCATCGAAGACAACACTGGGTATAATCTATCAAAAATATTAGAAGTAGAGCATCTCTTTTCTTTTGGAATATATCCTACTCAGAGAAGGGTACAAAGAGTCTATAATTTGGAGAATAAAACCAAAGCAAATACCCATAGAGTCATCATCCAGGCTGAGAAATAGGACGCTGCTGGTACTTTGGAAGTGGGCTTGCGCTCCTCCTCAGTGGGTTGTACTTCTGACCAGAGAAGTGATCATAATGCTACCTATACGGCAGTCTTTTCCTTGCTTTCCTTAAGAGCTTCACCTCCACTGCATGCATTTTAAAGCAATACAGTGTTTAGCTTTGCCTGTTGAGGTTTCATTAAAATGGAACCACATGATCCATAGTCTATATGTTTCTTTCACTCAAAGTTATTTTAACATATTTCTTATGCGTTGATGTGTAGCTATGTTTATTTTTATTGCAGTACAATATTGTGATGTGTGTTCGCGACATGATTTGATTATCAAACCTATAATAGATGAGAATTTGGGTTGTTTCCATTTAGGACCCTTATTTTAAAGTGACTCTAGACAACTTCCTGATGAAGTTTCCCAGTAATCATGAGCACAACTTTCTATAAAGTATGGATCAAGATTGGAATTAAATTTTTGCAAGGGATGCACATCTTCAAATAAGCCAGAAATTTCAATCTATTTCTAAGTTAGTTCTTTCCGTTGATTCACCACACTGAGGATGATGATGATGTCACTCTTGCCCCACAATTCTCACCCATCTTTGATATGATCAGTGTTAATCAGTTTTCCATTACTGGAATGAAAATTTCTTTTTCCCATTAAGTTTATTGGTACATTTAAGGCAAACAATACAGTTACATTTATCATTGGGATCTTGTAGCCTTATGAGATATGTCTTGGTTCTAATTGAGATGACTAACTTATTTAGAGGTTTGTTTTGGCTCACACTTTGGGAGATTTCAATCCACAGTGGACTGGGTCACTGCCTCGGGGGCTGTGGGAAAGCAACACCTCATGGCAGCAGTCTGTAGGAAGACCCCTCAGCTCTTGGCTGGAAAACCAGAAGAAGAAACAGACTGGGGTCCCTGATCCCTTTTAGAGTTATGCCCCCCAGTTCCCTGAAGGCTGCTCACTGGGCCCCACCTACAAAAGTTTGCACCACCTCCGATCGCACCCAGCTGGGGACCACGCCTTCCACAAAAGGCTTCAGGTGATGGCCCAAATCCAAGCTACAGGGGTCGGTCTTTTTGGTATCCCACTCTGGCACCTGCACAAGAGTTACTGCAATCTTTTCCGGACTCTAATTCTGTTCACACTTTCAACTCTGCAGTGGTTCCTCTACTGTAAGAGGAAAGCCTCAAATCTTTGGCCCAAACCACAGGCCACATCTCACCTGATCCTAATTATTAGTTAGACCTCTACATTTTGCCAAGTCTGGGCATGATTGAATTCTTTGGGTTGTAATTTGTGTTTCCCTGATTACTAATAAGGTTGAACACCTTGGCCTTGATTTATTAACTAGTGCTCATGATTTTGTAAAGTATCTATCTAAATATTTTGCTTCATTTTCTATAGGATTGATTCTTATGCTCTTTTATTAGTTTTTTGTTCTTCAATGATTCAATTTTTCAATTTTATGTCATTGCAGCAATTTTTTATATTTAGCTTTTAAAAAGTATATTCTGGTGAACAGAAGTTTGTGACTAAAATGTATTAACTTATATTTTGTTCATTTTGTTAAAATTATACAAATATTCTACATTGCCTTCTAAAATGTTTGTAATTTTAATTCTTTTATATTTATAATTTAAAATCATCTGTAACTATTTTATATGTCAGTAATCTGATTTAATTTTTGTTATGTGTTTAACAAATTGGCTTAATTCCACATAATGAAAAGTCTAGATTTTCTCCATTGATTAGCAGTACCTCTTTCACTCCAAGGTCTTTTTTGTTCATGTCTTTTGCTAGATTCAATTTTCTGTCCACATGACACTTTCATATCCCTAAAACAACATCACAGAATCCTAATTAGCAGAAATTTAAAAATCCACTTCTGTCAATGTAGTTTTACCCAACTTTTATTTCAAAATACCTTGATGGTTTGAATCCTGTGCAGTTTAATAAATTTTTCATTTATTTTGTTAACTAATTTTATTAGAAGGGAAAAGTTATAATATGTACCTATAAATCAGCTAGGAAAACTAATACAGAATATTGAATCTTCCAACTCTTGAATATAATGTATATCTTCTCATTGAAATTTTCAAAAAGATATTTTAATTGAATCATATTGATCTTTTCCACACAATTTAGACAACTTTGTTAAATTTATTTCCAGTTAATTTATGGTTTTCTGCTATCATAAAGAGTCTCTTTATAAAAATATTCATTTTTACTGTACTAGAACAGCTACAAATTATTGTTCATTGTTATTTGTATTTACCTCCTTGCTGACTTATTGGTCCAGATTTCCATTCTTTCAGATTTTCTATGTGCTACCTGCAGTTAGTGAAAGTTTTGTCTCTTCTTTTCCAGATTGTACACTTTCGATTTATTTCTCTTGCCTCACGAGATAGACTCAAACCTCAGTACAATGCTGGGTGGAAATAGCCATGGAAGCCTCTTTTTCTTTTGCATATCCTAATTATTATTACATATGTTTGTGTGGGAATGGGTGTTGAATTGCATACAGAGCTTTGGGGGGCTCATATTAGTCTAATACATCTTCGCCCCAATCTATACATCCATATTCCTTTCCCAATTTTAAAGAAACCTTATATTCTTTAGAAAAATACAGTTTTTTTATATTTAAACTGCCCTTTTCACATTTGTGTTCACTGATGAGAAAGACATGAAGTTTTCCTTTATTCCTTGTTCCCTTTAGTGTGTGTCTTGCAGCTTCACGTGATGAAGTAAACGGGAGGGGAGGATATGTGTATGTTTTACGTTCTCAAGCTTTGAAGGTACTCATTTTTTTAACGTGTAGAACAGCACGGTGACGCGAGTAATGCCATGTTACCCCAACCCTCATTTCTCTTACTTCATGAAACACAGTCTATTTTCTCCTGTTTCTTCACAGCTTGAGGGGACTAAGTTCTGCCCAATTAACAGTAGCCTACATATGTCAGAAAACTATTATGAGGGTAATGCGATTTGTATGTGAAAGCACTTTGTCATAATGAGCTCCTTCTTTCTAAGTTTTTTTCCCTAGGTATCAATGGAAGACATATTTGATAAGTATTTAATAAGTGTAAATTATCACAGTCATCTCATACAATAATAGTATTTTGATAACAACACTGTTACACTTTTCAAAGAAATTTAACTCTGAATCTGTAGTGCAGGTGAAAAGCAAACGTGTCCACAGGGCCAGTGTTCAACTTGTATTTCAAAGTATCTTGATGGTTTGAATCCTTTGCAGAAGAAATAAAGAAATTATAGAAAACAGAATATTTGTGATTAAAACTCAGTTTAGTCCACTATCATATACTTATTCCAAATGTTTTATTTGGAGTTGAGCAAAGGCAAGAGAAATTTGGTTGTGGGAGTGTTCTTAGAACCTCAGAGCACTTTGTCGTGTTCTTCTTCAGGAATCAGCATGGCCAAAAGCAATGGCAAGAGCACCTCAGCTCCTCTGCTCAGTGCTCATGCCTTCCTGGATGACAGAAGTAAGGGAGACTTCTGGATCTGAAAAAGACTCAAAGACTCTCAGATCAGGAAGCGTCACTTGCTCTGTCCCATTCAGAGCAACAGGAGCTTGTGTTTGTGGAGGACCAGTCTTCTTTCTCAGTAGGGCACATTCTCCTGACGGGTAAACTCAACCCCGAAGACAGCCTTTGAAGAGGAAATGGGTTCCCAAGGGGTAAACGTAGTAACATCCTCATGTGAATCTCAGATGTGGGTAGCACAAGCATTTCTCATCCCACAAACCATGGCGCAGCTGGCAATACCTCGGATCAGGGGTAAAATGTCATCAGTACTAGATCACACTGTGTAAGGGCTAGATACATAAGGAAGAGTACAGGCCCACCTCTAAAACACAGTGGGCTAAATTGGTTTGAGGAAGGTGACAGTTATTAACACGGTAGTTACACGGACACAACACATAGGGAGGCACTGGACAAGAAAAATAGGTTTGGGACATTGTAGAAATAGAAACACTAAAGTTTATTCCTGCTACTTGTATGTGACTCTTTCTTAAATTATATATTTCTTCTAAAGTGGGGTGGGGTAGGCTTGAGTATTTTAATGAGTTGCAGGAAGGCACAGGGAGAGAAAAGGATACATTTATAAACTAGGAGGGGCCAAGCACATTAGGAGACAAAGAAGGATTATATGATAGCTAAAAGCACTCAAGCAAAGATCTGCTTGGCAGCAAATTGGCACTGTGGAATAACCATTTAAGAAATTTTATAAACATACAAGCACATCCTATAGTAGTTTCAGAAAGAGAACAGTGAGTAGAATTGGTTATTTTGGGTTGGTTGGCTATATGGTCCCAATACACTGAATGCACTGTAATCTGGAGGTCAAAATCAATATTATTTTCCATGTGACCTATTCCAAATGACCTCTGATCTGATCACTCTGTGAAACACTGATATTGACGCAATTCTAAAAATAAAAATGCCTATTGCCCTAATCAATGATGAAAAACAGCCTCCAGTGCAAATCAAAGAGCTAAGAGATTTTGCTGTTAGGATGAGCTTACCTCTTGGTTACAAAGAGATGTTTTCCAGCATTTTTGGAATGGAATTGAACCATTTTAGAAAGGTAGGCAGAGTATTTGTGAAGAATCTGTACCGGGGTTGAATATGAACACAAAGTAAGCTTCTAACAAAAATAAAACATTATCTGAAAGTTCATAGATAAAGGTTAATGTGTAGGTGAATGCCAGATGTTATGATTATGTCACAGTATTTATCAGGACATGTTTATGAAACATAATGACATTCATCTTTTAATTCTCATGCAGAAATTAAATTGTAAAAATTGTACATAAATACAACTGCATGCACATATTAATGGTTCATAGTTTAAAAGATGCACTTTATGATGTCAAAATTATTAAGTGTGTGAGAGAAAGAATAAAAGTGTAGAGTTTTCATAGGTGATTTAGGCTATGATATCAGCTTTATATATACACTATTACAATTATGATGTTTTGAAAGCTCCATGGTAGCCTTAAGAATACAAGATATAAAAAACAAAGTTAGAAAATTATCAAAGTATTGCATTATAAAAATTTAATGAAGCACAAAAAAGGACAGCAATGGAAGAAATAGGAGACAAGAGGAACTATAAAATAGAACAATATTAGCAAAGGGAGAACAGCAAGTCCTTCTCTGTCAATAATTACTCTGAAAATAAATGGGTTAAACTCCACAAACAAAGAACATAAGGTGATTTGAACTATTTGCTTCAAACTAGATGTAAAATCACGCACAGTAAAAGGGAAGAGAAAGCTACTCCATTCAAATAGAGTCATTCATAGGAAAATGAATCACACTGAGGTCATTCTCTTAAGTGAAATAAATAAGACACACGTGTAAATACCAAATAGTTTCTCTGGTGTGAAAAGCTATAATTGTACATAAGATCCTAATGGTAAAATTGACAATGCAAAATAGGAAGAAAAGAGCTAAAGGTATAGGGGAAGTGGGAGGGGTAGGGGAAAAAAATAAGGGAAAATAAAAAATATGAGAAAAACAAAAAAATGGAAATAAAATATTTGTAAATAGGGAAAGGAGGAGGGGATGAAAGGAGGGCAAGGTAAGAGGAAAAATGAGAACCAAGACCTGTCATGTAAAGGTACAAGATCCCAGTGATGAATGTAACTGTACTGCATACCTAAAATGTACCAATAAACTCAATGAGGAAAAAAAAATAATAACCAAAAGAATCATGAGCGGCCATAATTGTATCAGACAAAATAAACTTTCAGTTAAAAACTGTCACAAGAGGCTATGGAGGAAATAATATAATAACAAAAGCATTAATTTACCAGAAATTATATCAACTATATATATATATATATGTGTGTGTGTATAGATATAGATATAGATATATATATCTATATATATCTCCACATCTCAAGCCAGAACACATAATTATACGAAGTAAACATTAACAAAACTGAAGGGAGAAATAGACAGTAATATAGTAAAATTAAATTTCAATATTTATTTTTTCTTCCTTCTATTAGTACATTTTCACAGTACATAATAATTACATTTATGGGCTGGAAATTTAGCTCGGTGGCCCCACTCCTGCCTCATAAGTGAAAGGTCCTGAGTTCGATCCCTGGTACCATAAAACATTTTTTTTTATGTAGGGAATTGGTACATGTATAAAACAGAATTCAAGTCTTTTCTTTGTCCTTCTTTTAAACACCCTTTTTATTTGTCCAGCATCAGATTCATTTATTCATAAGACCTGTTGAGTTTAATTAGCATATATATATATATAAACTAAAAACCAGGCTAATAGGCCAGAGAACATGTAAGATAATGGCATGGTACTATGTCCAGGTGTAATTTTAGATACATTGGCCTGCTGGATTACTTCTTCCCCCCTCCTCTCTCTCCCTCTCCCCCGCCTCCTCTTTTATTTTTCTCTCCTCCTGAGGGAGAGTTTTTCGTATAAGTGGAACCAGGCAACATTTAAGCTTTTGTGTGTGAGCTACTTCACTTAACATTATGGCCTCTAGTAGCATTCATTTTCCTACAAATGACTCAAGTTTATCCTCCTCCATGGTAGAGTAGTGATCCATTGTGCATAAATACCACATTTGATTTATCCACTCATCTGTTGATCAGCATATAGGCTGTTTCCAACATTTAGCTATTACAAATTGCACTGCTATACACATGGTTATGCATGCATCACTGTGGTGTGTGTGTGTTTAATGTTCTTGGGAAGATAGCTAGGAGAATAGCTGAGCTGAGTGGAATTTCTATTTTTAATTTGTTGAGGAATATTTGTAATGATCCCCATGTGGTTGTACCAATTTACTGTTTCACCAACAGTGAAGAAGTGATCCTTTCTCTCCACAGCCTCATCAGCATTTGCTTTTATTTGATTTCTTGATAGTAGCCATTCCTTCTGGAGTGAGATGGAATCTCCGTGTTGTTTTAATTTTGTATTTCACAAATGGCCAGTAATGTTGAACATTTTCTCATGTATTTATTGGCCATTTGCCTTTCTTTGTCTGAGAAGTGTCTATTCATTTCAGATGCCCATTTTTTAATCTGGGTCTTTAAATTTGAAGGGTCTAAATTTTGGGGGCGTCTTTATAGAAACTAGATATTCGTCCTTTGAGGAATAGCTGGCAAAATATCTTTCCTATTCTGTAGGTTATCTCTTCATTGTGTGGGTGGTTTCCTTTGCTATACAGAAGCTTTTCAATCTGATGTGTTCCATTTGTTGGTTCTTGGTATTATTTCTTGTGCAATCAGGGTTTGCCTCTACTTTTAATAGGGGATAGAACATCCAAACAGTAAGTCAGTAAGGGCACAGAGTACTTGATAACACTTTAGAGTAGATCAAATAGACCCAAGAAACACACAGAGCATCTCATGTGAGGGCAGCAGAGCATATATTCTCTGTGAGCACATGTGGAAAATTATCCAGTGAAAATCACATGTTGAGTCACAGGAAGATTTTTGACAAATTTAGAAGTGAAATCATACCAAATATCTTTGCCAACCATAAGGAGCTAAAACCAAAAAAACAACAGAAGACGGAAAACTGAAAACTTCACAAATATATAGAAAATAAACACACTTTTGAACAACGAGTGGGTCATGGGAGAAACCAAGAGGGAAGTATAAATTATATATAAATTACATATATATACTTGAGACAGAAGAAAATAAAGTAAAACAGCCAAAAACTCATGATGGATGATAAAATTGCTACTATGAGGAAAGTTTATGGCAACAAATGCAAAAAAAGAAATAATGAAAGTCTGTACTAAAGGACCTCAAAATGGTAGAACAAACCTCTCCAGTTAGGAGAAAGTAGGAGAAAGAAAAACAAAGATTACAGCAGAAATCCATGAAATAAAATAGAAAAGCGTCAACAAATCAAAAAGTTACTTTTTTTAAAAGATCAACAAAATTGTGAAGATTTTATCAAGACTAAGAAAAAAAGACAAAAAATTCCAGTAAAAACAGAAAAGACAGAAGGCATCAAAAGCCATGCTACAGAAATAAAAAGAATTATAGGACCAATATGAAAAAATTAACTACCAAATTGAATAAGCCAGAAGAAATAGATAAATCTCTAGAAATATAAGAAATACAGAGAATGAGTTGTGAAAACAGAAAATCTGAACAGACCCATGGCCTCTTGAACTAAGGGGATTGAGCCAGTATCTAAAAACCTCCTACAAAACAAAAGTCACATAGCCTCACTGATGAATCTCAACAGTTAATTAAAGAGGAATTAATGCCAGTCCTTCTTAAATTCTTCCAAGAAATTGAAGTGGAAGGAATTTTCACAAACAACTTTAATATCAAAGCAAAAACATGACATTTGCTGAGAAAGAAAACAATATATAAGCCAATATCCCTTATAAATGTACAGTAGATGCAAAAATCCTCAACAAAATACTGACAATACAACTTCAACTGCCTATTAAAGAGATCGAACACCATGACCAGTGGTATTTATTTCAAAGACAACCCAACCTACCAAAATCAATCAATGCCATACACCACATTAACAGAAAAAGGTAAAAACTACATGATCAAAACCCTTTCAAGATAAAATGACACAAACTAGTACAACGAAATTATTTTCTACAGAACTTAACTAAAGTATCATTTCTCATAAATTCTGCAAACTTCTGTCCTTTCTGTAGAAATGTGGTCATAGCAAAGATATCTTTCACAGTATGTTTAAATTGATTGATTTATGTTTCAAAGAAAAGAGCAAGAGAGAACCTAGTATGAATTAGATTGCTGACACAGGTAATACTGTTTTCTTAGAATTCCTTAGAATTCGGTCATCAGAGATAAGAAGCTCTGGTAAGGTGCCTGTGTTTCAGCTGTGGTGACCTTTGTTTATTCACCAATATACAGTATGCCAGACACCCATATAGAAAATTATAAAAAATATGATTACAAAGATGTTGCTGATATGGACAACAGAGGCTGGTTGATTATACAAGTGCACGCAGATAGTGTTTCTCCATAAATGACCAGTTGATTTGCTTCAGAACTGGGTGGCTCCAACTCCTAATCTAGATCGGAAATGTCTAATCTCTACTAGGGAGGACAAGGGTATGTTTTTCTTTGCTTATCACAGGTTCAGTTATAAGATAAACCTTTAAGTATATACTGAGCAATCCAAAGGGCTCAGTATAAAAGACATTTTTAAGAGTTCCAATGGTGAAGGAATACAATTGTTGTATGAACTGAATCACAAAGCAGGCTTTAGACAGAAGGCAAATGTTGGGAATAGAGAAGTACAAAGAGTTTACCTTTTTTTTTTTAACTAGGATTTCAGTTTCCCATTTTGTATTTATTGGATTCTACATTCTCTATTAGAGACACTTATGTGAATTTACCTGGCTACAGTTAAAATTCATTTTATTATTTTTAAATTGTTGAATTCAAAAGGATATGTCTTGTCATTGAAAAAATCTACCATAGCTCAAAGTATTTAATTTTATAGGTGATTATAGCACTCCTAGACGTTTATATCTACTGCTTTTAGGTCATTATCTTATTATATACAGAAATATTAATTTAGTTTCTTAAAGATTTAATAGGATTTTTAAAGTATTCATGATAGAAATATTTCTTAAACTTTGGAAATAAGTGATTAGCAAATAGAACCTGTATGCTCATTCTTGATGCAGTTTAGAAAGAAGGAACAATTTAATTTGAGAATCACTTAGCTGTGTGATTGAGAGAGTAGACTAATTATAAAGAATTTAGAAAAAGTCCTTCAATTTTTAAGGCTTATTCACATACCTATGGTAAGTTATGTGACTACCTCAGTGGATTTCTTCTGGAAAAAATATGCTTTTTTCTATCATCTTTCTGGAATCAGAAAACTCACTTTAACTTAATTTTTAATACCTTCCACTATTTTACATCAGATCACAGATAAAGTAAATCCCCCTTGATTGATTCGATTGTCAAAAAATTTTTCATTTCCTGTTTCTTTTATGAAATTTCCTATGATCCTGTGCTAGTATTTTGGTGTATAAAGATTTTAAGGGCAGTATGTATTATAAATCAAAAGAACAAAAATATTGAGTTGTAATTAATTATTTTAAACTATTTTAATCACCCAGAAAACGACTCAACTTTTATAAATTATTAGTAGATGTTTTTAAAGAGTTGAGATTTCTTTTTGCATCTCACTTCTCTCTTCTGTTTGTATGAGATACAGTTTGACTGTGGAAACCCACTTTACTTCTTTCCACAGAGGACTTAATCCTATTGACCACGTGGAGAACAGCTCTTGGAAACATAAGGGAGCAGAGGTGGGACTGAGTGCGCGAGCCGCCATCCTCAGTGAACGCCGAGCATCAGTGACTCACTCTGGTGATGGGAAAAACGGACGAGGTGGGTGCCCCGACTCAGAACAGACTACAGAAGTTACCCAAAACTCCGCGCTGGTGAGCAGTCCAGCAGTGGTGGAACCACGCGTGTAAATAAAGCAAGCAAGAACAAAAGAAGAAGGGAAAAAAGGAAGGGAGGGGAAGAACAGAGGAAGAGGTATCTGTGTGAACTCGCTGAACGCCCCACAGCTCCTCCAAACCCCAGATGATGGAGTATTTGAAGGATGAGCTGCCCAAGGCAAGTCTGAAAGGCCGGGCTCATTCGGGGAAGTGCACCATACTTTATGATGCTCCTGGGCTGAGATGCAGAGGCTAAGGTAACACACCCT
This sequence comes from Fukomys damarensis, assembly GCF_012274545.1. Classification (NCBI taxonomy): domain Eukaryota; kingdom Metazoa; phylum Chordata; class Mammalia; order Rodentia; family Bathyergidae; genus Fukomys; species Fukomys damarensis. The sequence continues at coordinate 6,742,659 of NW_022900943.1, read as the reverse complement.
TGGTCAGAGGATTAACAGGCTTGAGTTACAAATGCATTATTCCGCAGCCCTCATCAGAAGCAGAAAACGTCTCCAAGAGTTTAAGATAGAACCAGAGAGGCCTGGTCATTTGGTTCAGACAAAAGCCTACTAAGTGTACTGCTGTCTTCCCTCCTGATATGCCAGGACTCCTTGGCAAGCCCAGCTGGAAGCTGTGCAGAGGATTTGACTTGAGGATCCTGAACCTACACTTCTTCCACCCCCTCACTGATGTGATCGTCTTGTTTGTACTGAAGCACTGTGATACAAGTTGCAGGGAATCCACAACGGTAAGGAGGTATGGAGAATTCTGCCCTGAGCAGTATCACCCCAAGATAAGTCCTGAAAGGCAACAGACTGCTGGATTGGGCTGCCCGATGCTATATTTCATTTAACTTTTTCCACCACCAAGGAGAAATAGATCAATCCAAGACATTTTTGCAGGTTTTTCTTTTCCTACACGTGAAAATACAAATGAAAAGGCAGGTATAGAAACCACTTTTGCTGAGATGACCACATAATTGCAAAGATGATGATGTGTTTGTTTTTCAGCATAATGTTGCCAACATTTATTCCCTTCTCTATTAATATTTTATATCCCACTCCTTCTGTGACCCAGCCCAGAACAAATGTACTCCAGGCAAAACATGCATGCTACGTAATCATTCCAATTAGTTGTCATGATTAAGACAAGCCTCCCATTAAAGAAAAATGAGAACTTTAACTTGCCAAACTTGAAAATTTGTTTGCTGTAAATATTATTTTCCTGGATTCACTATAAACACATCAGATTTCAAGAAAGAAGGATTCTCTTTTATAAAGCTTTTAAGCAGAGCAATTCACTCATTCCTCATAAACGTACAGATAGATCACACACACTAATAAAGATAAGTAAACTATTTGTAAGAGTCAAGGAAAGTGAGAAGTTTGTGTCATCATGGCAATTGTCTCAAGTGGTTCTAATCTAGTTAATTCTTCAGAATTTCTTATATTCCCAGGTCTGCACTGTGCTGAAAATAATTACTATAAATGTAAAGATGCACTTATAACATACAATCAAATGTATAGAGAGTAAATATACTTTTTCATACATGTAAAACAGCAAAAAAGAAATAAAGATTTGAAAACAAACCCCTTAAGTGATGCCCTGTTTCACCTACGACTTTTGATATGTAAAATTCACAGACCAAATATAGACTTTGGAGAAAGGTTTTCTTTCATTCAGCAAAGCAGAGAAATGGGGTTGATAATTAGATTGCACATCCTCTGTGAACTTTCCAAATTTTGATTTGGGAAACACAAAAGAAAAGCAAAACAAACAGTATTGATTCAGCCTGCCTTTTTTGGTCTGGTGCCACTTTGCCACAAAGATAATAAACCAGCTTTGGTTATTGGTATGAACTGGATTCCTTACAGGAGCATGGCATTGCTTGGATGGAGTTGAAGGACTCCATGTCCCCAGATCTCTACTCCAGTCCTATAATCCGTGGTTTTGCAAACCCTCCTGGGGCGTCACCAGCTGTGGTCAGGCAGGGCGTGTGGAACTCGATAAGGAAATGAGAACAGCACTGAAGAGGGAGGTTGTGGAGTCGGGACAGTGTCAGCTTACCCTTTCCCTGTGGAATAGGAGTTGTTGGCAAAGGAGACAGCCTTCCATCATCAAAAGAATCTCAGCTTTCTCCCCGGAACATATACAAGAGAGGAAAGCGGCCTTCCAGTATGCAGCCATGAGGAGTGTATTTTAGAGTCATGTGCTGAGGACCCATGGCCTGTGTCTTGAGTCAGCACTGCTAACTGTCCTCCTATGTCTGTCTGAACTAATGCTTAAAAATCTTTTCCTTTCTTTTTATTTGGTGATATCTGAAAACATATGGCATCACTATACTGTATTATAGCCAGTATAAAGCAAAGTTAAGTGGATTGTTTCATAGCTGTCCAGTAAAGTCATCCTAAGAAAATAATCTAAGCAATTCAAGTGAAAAAATTCCATTACCACTGTCCTTTTTTTTTTCTTATTAACAATTTATTTTGGCATCATAATTCACACATTATTTCAGGTTAAGAACATACTAGCATATAACTCTACTGATTTATATTTTTACTTTAAATAATACATTTTAGCAGAAAAATCTATTTTCTCCTGTTGACAAATTGACTTGGGAGTTATTTTCATGACTGGTATATCCTTATAATTTGCAGACGGAGTAAGTTCAGTAACCGCAAACTCGTGCAATAAGATAAAGCATAGTGCTGAGGAAATCCGGTGATTCACAATCCCATACAAGATTCTCTGGTGCTCCTTGCATTTACATGTAGCTCCCTAAAATGCTGCTACTCACGCAAGCCTAAAAATGACTTTAATAACATTTTCCTAGATGATCACTTGTGCGCTGTTCGTTGTGGAAAATGACAAGATTGCAGCATTGAAATCTGTATGCTATTGATGAGTTTCAGGTTCTTTGATGATAATTCCACTGCATCTAGATGATGCTAAATTGTAGTTTTCTTCAGGAAGGGGACACTGCGATGAGAAGAAAGATACCTGGCTCACTGTGCAATGTTCCACTCAGAGGTCCAGAGACAAAAGATATTCTCTGCCCGAAGTACCGACCTTACTCTCTCGTCTCTGAAATATCTCTCTGCACTTCTAACATACCACAGCACTGACAAATGGTTGCAGAACATGGTTTACACCAGAGCAAGCATTATAAAACCTACAGAATTGAGAAACACGACAAGGTAGGTTTGTTGTTGCTCATTTCCTTGTCTTTTCCTTTCTTACACATGGCCTTCACTCAGCCATTCCAAGTGGAAGGAGATACGCTTCCCCTTAAACTTTCCAGTGGCCTCAGGGACATGTGCAATCCCACCGCAGAGCACACAGCCCCAGCTAGTACCTGTTTGTCACTTAACTTCTCATCTTTCAGGTTATAATATAGAAATACCAGATTCGTGTGGCCTCTCAGTATTCCGTTATGCATTATGCATATTGTTGTCCATAGCATTTTCTCTGCTTGAAGTCACATAAACCTTGAACTTGCCGACTCACACTTAAGACTTCGTTAAGGGCTTTCTCCTGCACACTGCTCCACGTGAATCCTGAGATCAGCAGGCTGAAACGTGGACCCTCCTTGTTGATCCCATAGCACCCTCTGCTGTCTTGCCTCACAGAGTGTAGCACAGTGAGCTGTCAGTCTTTCCTTCCTAGGGGATTGGCACCGTGGATTCTCTAAGACAAGGACAGATACACATGGATCGATGTATTACTCATTTCTCTGTTGTACTTCCTACCTGCTCTGTCTTCCCAGACAGAAAGGGGTGAAGGAAGAGAGACAGTCAAAAGCAGATACAGAAATCTCTCCAGAGAGAAAGAACAGGCACAGTAGGGGAAGCTGATATCAGAGCTCTGAATATGCCTCTGCTGCTTACAGTCTGAAAGGATTGCCGGGGATTTAGCTCAGTGGTTCAGTGGCCTGCCTTGCAAAGGCACAAGGACCTGAGTTCAATCCCCGGTACCAAATAAATAAATAAAAGGATAGAATGAGCACAACACTCAAGAAGCGTTCACTGGACAGCTTCCTGGTGAGTGAAAAAACCCTCTCTGCTTCTCTTCCACGCCCACTGCTTACTTTCAATAATTTTTTCTCACCTAGAATGCCTGTTCCAATTTTCTGTGTCCACCCACCCCTAACTTTTAAGCTTGTGTAAAACCCCTTTGTCTGTAGGAAGCCTTCTCACCTTACTACAGGATGTTATTTTTACTCTGTCTGAAACCCTAGAATACTCATTCTCACCATTCATAAATATTTGAGGGCTTTCTTTCCTTCATGTTATCTAATCTCAGAAAGTACTGTCCAAGTAAGCACAGCGCTTGCGGAGTTGTGGTCAGCTCACTGATGCCCATAGTTGGTGTGGACAATGAATTGAATTAATGATTGGTGGAGTATTTTTCTTTTTCCCCATTTCCCTTTAGGTTAAAATACGTATGGATATAAGAGGAACAATTAGGAAAGACAAACATGTTTACATATGGCTATATATGATTGTATTTTAAACTAATTTTGCCAGTCCATATGGTCTTGTTTCTACAAAGGTATTTTCAGGTGTCTGAGAGTAAATGTAAGAGGTGCTTCTGTCCTGGAAAACCTACACTCCCATCAACAGTGGAGAAGGTTCCTTTTTCTCCACACCCTCTCCAGAATTTGTTCTTGGTTGATTTCTTAATAATTATCGTTCTTACTGGAGTGACATAGAATCTCAGTGTTGTTTTTAATTTAAATCTCTCCAATGACCTGTGACATTGAACATTTTCCTTTATACATTTACTTGAAATTTGTATGTCTTCTTCTGAAAAGTGTCCCATTTTTGGACACGGTCTTTAAATTTGGGGGTATGACTCTTTTACGTTCTTTTTATAGTCTACATATTAGTCTACTGAGGAATAGCTGGAAGATATTTTTTCCCTCTCTGGGCTGTCTCTTCACTCTGTTGGTGGTTTCTTTGCTGTGCAAAAGCTTTCTAATAAGATAAGATCTCAATTGTTGATTCTTTGTAATATTTCTCATGTGATCAGGATTTTGTCCAAAAAGTCTTTGCCAGGGCTGAAGATTTAGCTCAGCAACAGTGCACCTGGATCACAAGTGTTCAATGCCCAGGTACTGGAAAAAAAACAAAAAAAAAAAACTTTGCCTACACTTCTGTTTTCAAGAGTTTTGCCTAGTCTAACTTCCACATTGTGTTTGTTTTAAAATTTCAATTTCTGATCCATTTTGATTTTAGTTTAGTGCATGATGAGAGATGTGGGTCTAATTTTAGTCTTTAGAATGTAGAAAGCCAGTTTTTCCAGCACCATTTATTAAGGAGGCTGTGTTTCTTCCAATGAAAGTGTTTGGCCCCTTTGTCAAAGATGAGGTGGCTGAATGTGTTTGAAGTTGTTTCTGTATCTTCTAATCTGTTCCCTTGCCCTCAGGTCTGTTTTTTTGCCAGTACCAAGCAGTTTTTATCACAGTAGCTTTGCAGTAGAATTTAAATTCAGGGATTGTGATGCCTCCTGCCTTGCCTTTGTTGCCCAGAATTGTTTGTGCTATTCTAGGTCTCTTCTGGTTCCAAATGAATTTTAGGAGTGTTGTTTCTAGTTCTATGAGGTATGGTCTTGCTATTTTGCTTGGAATTGCATAAAATTTAAATTACAATTTGCGGAATATAGCTATTTTTACTATATTGGTTCTTCCTAACTGTGAGCAAGGGATATCTTTCCATTTTCTGATATCCTCTTCAATATCCTTTTCAAAGTACTGTAGTTTTCAATGTAAAGATCTTCTACTTCCTTTCTTAGGCTGATTCCTAAGTATTTAATTTTTTTCAATGCCATTATTAAAGGTGTAGCTTCCCTAATTTCTCTCTCAGTGAGCTTGGTATTTGTGTACATGAATTCTATTGGTTTTTGAGTGGTGACTTTGTATCCAGCTATGTGACTGAATTTGGCTATTAAATCTAGAAGTCTTTTGGTATAGTTTTTGGGGTCTTCTGCAAAAGTATCATATCATCTGCAAATAATGATTATTTAACTTCTTCCTTTCCTATCTTTATTCTTTTCTCTTATCTAATTGCTCTGACTAATGCTTCTAGAAAAATATTGAATAGGAATGTGATTATAGACATCTTTGTGTTGTGCCTGATTTTAGAGTGAAAGCTTTAAGTTTTTGACCATTTAGCCTGATATTTAGCCTGATATTGGCTGTGGTTTGTTGTAGATGGCATTTATCAGATCTATTACAATTTTCTGTAGGGTTCTCATCGTGAATGGGTATTGCACTTTGTCAAATGCTTTTTCTACATCCATTGAGATGATCATGTGATTTTTGTCTTTGGCTCAGTTGATATGGTGGATAACATTTATTGATCTGTATATGTTGAACCTGTATCCTTGGGAAGAATCTTATTTGGTCATGGTGTATAATCCTGATTATATGCTACATTCTGTTTGCCATTATCTTTTTGAGGATTTTTGCATCTATGTTCATTAGGAAGATTGGTCTGTAGTTCTCTTTTGTAGTTATATCCTTCTCTGATTTTGATATAAGGGTAATGCTTTCTTCTAGGAATGAATTTGGGAGTATCGCTTCCCTTTCAATTTTATTAAAGCATTTGAAAAGTAGAGGCATTAGGTCTTCTCCAAATTTCTTGAAGAATTCAGCAGTGGATTTGTCAGGACTTGGACTTCTCTCTTGCTCTCTCTCTCTTTTCTTTTTTTTGTATTGGGGATTGAACTCAGGACCTTGTGCTTGAGAGGTGGGTGGCAGCACCACTGAGCTAAATCCCCAGCCACACTTGGGCTTTTCTTTGTGGATAGGTTTTAAATGACATTTTCAATTTCATTTATATTGGGTTATTTAGAATTTTTGTACCTTCCTCATTCAGCTCATGTGTGATTCATAGGCACCATCGAACCCTCCATTTCTCCTGTGTTTTCCATCTTTAGAGTATAGGTTCCCACAGAAGGTATTGATGATCATCCGGATTTCTGCAGGATCCATTCCACTCCTAATTTCACTCCTAATTTCATAGATTTGAATCTTTTCTTTCCTTTGTTTGATGAGGTTGGCTAAGGGTTTGCCAATTTTGTTTAATTCCTCGGGAGCCTACAGTTCTGTGGTGGGTTCAGGTCGGAGCCCGGATCTGCGCTGTGTGACCAGCCAGGCCAGTGCTGGGTGCAGGGCTGGTCTAGGCCTCCGCACGTGGCTGTCCCTTGGCTGCCATCCACGTCCCCGCCAGGTCCTTGTGGCCTCCTCTGTCCCGCACCGCGGGCTCCTCTGTCTCCTCTGTCACCACTTGCCCTGCTGGGCGAGTGCTGTTGGCCGCTCCCTGTCCCTCCCACCTCCAGAGGCAGCCCCAGGCCGGTAGTCTCGCTCCCACCTCCTCTGCAAGGCAGCGCTGGCTTCGCACTCAGAGCCCGCCATGGCACGACAAAAAGTGAAGAAAGAAAGAAAAAGGTTGCCTCTCCACGGGGAGAGAGCAGCTTCCTGATCACGCACCCCTGTGTGCAAGTTACGATGCTGCCAGGGCCTCCTCCCTGTGGGGACCGGAGAGGGGAGAGGCCGGGCCTCCTGTCCCTGACGTTTGCTGTGGGGCTGAGTTTGCTGAGTAACGCAGTGGTCAGCGTTCGGAGAACTTCCCGACTTGGCTCCTCCTGGCTCCTTCCGTTCTTTAGTCCTCTTCTTTTCGCTGGTTCTCTGTTTCTCTGGTGTTCAGCATTTTGCGCTCCTCACATATTCTGGATATCAGGCTTCGTCGGATGAACTGTTTGTGGATTTTCTCAAGCATTCTGTAGGTCGTCTTTCAATCCTGGCGATGATTTCCTTTGCTGCGGCGAAGCTTCTCGGTTTATTTTTGCAGCTTGTGTTTTAGGCGTCCTGTACAGCTCAAATCACCGCCGACACCACTGTCTTGAAATGAGTCTCCTGTTTGCTTGCAGGGCTTTCACACATTTGGACTTGGCACTTAGTTCCTTGATCCATTTTGAGTTGATTCTCGTGTACAGTGAAAAGGAGGGATTTAGTTTCCTTCTTCTGCGTGTATCTGTTTCTGTATTGAACAGACTTCGGAGCTTCTGTAAGGTGTCAGTCAAAAGAACCGAGCGGTGAAATCAGAAGAGCGGGAGGCTGGTGGACAGAGACCGTGTTTCCAATCCTATCACAGCGGGCTGCTTCTGCAGCCTGGGAGAAACGTCCAGCCTTCATCTGGCATTCTGGGATAAGTGCATCAGCCGTTCATTTGGCACCGAAAGAACTCTTTTACATGGATTCTACATTTTGCACTGCGTTATTATTCTTTAATTACTTACGAGAATTACTTATGATCTAGTTTCTAATATGATAGAAGACCAAAAATGAGGCCTAAGTGAATGTCACAGTGTCAAAGCAAATGTGTCCTTGGTTAAAAGCCTAGGTAGTGACAGAGATGAGATTTTTGCTCAAGTCTGCTTGACATCATTTTGCACTTATTTCCTTTGTGTTTTGGGTATATCTTTCTGTTGGTAGAGGTTGTTCTTTCTGTCCTCTATTCTTCCAAATATTCTCTCATTTTTTTACCTCATCACTATCTCTCCAGGCTCTCGGGCATTTCATCCCTTTATTTATACAGGAAAATCTCCCGTTTATCTGCGGGCATGGATGGATGAGGCATGAGGAAATGAGAAACATCTTCACACTAAGGTGATAGGACTCAAATTGGTAGAATTCCAAATGTCTGCCAGTAAATGGGAAAGAATTTTCCCACAGTTGTGACTCACTTTTTACATGTGCAAATATTTAAGTTACAGGTGACAGTTTCAGACTTCACAGCCAAAGCACATCTCCCAAGTTTCCAGAAGGCAGATTTCCCTATACATAAAGGCATATGAATGCATGCTTGTCTGGCTAGTTGCTTGGTTAGATGCAGAGCTAACATTCTGCTGACCAAAAACCGAAGAGTAAATATATCTCAAAGGAAACCAAGTATATAATTATGTCAGACAGCCCTGAGCAGAGAAAGCTCAAATTGATCAAGCTCTCTCACTTTGATCAACAAAAACAATTCCCAATTAGAAGGCCATTCTTTGAAGACTACAATACCACTTAATAAGTTTGCTATGAAGAGAAAATACATAAAGCACCAAAGTTCATTTTACATTGGGTTCTCAGTTAATATTAACCTTTTGTGTTTGTGAAGTTAAGAACTACAGTGATAATTTACGTGACATAAAACTTGGATATGTTCATAATATACAGAGGATATTGGTTCAGTTCACCTTTTGAGGATCAGGCATTTGTCAGGTCCCTGAGTCTGCAGTTTGCCTCCTGCCCAGTAAACACAGTGCTGGTCAGTACTAAGTGACACCCACCGAAGTCATACACATCAGAGGTCATAATTCACAATGAGAAAGACACCTCTTGCACAGAATGAGCTCCCCAGGGAAAAAAAAACAGATTTAACTGAGGTTTAATGAAAGACTAGGTAGGAATAACCAGGTAGGATGTTGGTCTAAGGTACAGACAAAGATTACCACCCTTTGTAATCTGTATCCACTCCTGGAAATGATTTGCCATGTGGACCAAAGGGTAAAAATGCTACATATGGGACTGAGAATCACTGACCCTAGGAGTGCTGATGGCAACACTGCCCACACTTTCTCTGCCTTTCTTGGTCTCTAAATTGATCGATAGGTTCCCTTTCATTGTAATGCTGCTCTCTCTTCTGTCCTTTATCCTTCTTTCTTTTTCCTCTCTGTGCTTTTTTTTCTTAGCTTTCTCTTTCTCTTCTTTAGGTGAGATAAAATACAATAGGTTTATGAACCTAATTTACGTTTTGGAGGAAGTTGGCTGCTTTAGAGTTTGGCTGGGGAAGATGGCTGTGTTTGTCACCCAGTATGGAATTTCTAAGTAGAAGAAAAATTTTGCCTAAGTTTTTCTTTGCAGACCACATTGTCTGCAAACAGAAGTGTTCATACACTGAGGTATTACTGTACATTTAATAGGTTAAATTGTTCTTGTTAACAATTGTACTTCTTCTTTAGTCCTGGTCCTGACCCTTCGTGGCCATTCCGTTCAATAGACTCTGTGATTCAATTCTGACCCTGTGATTTTCCAGTCAACTAATCTCATTCAAGGCATTTTGGCTAAAGCTAACATTAATTTGATATTCTGAAGGTAGCATACTTCACTAGCACCAAGTATGCAGTAACTTATCTAATGAGCCTATGTGGATGTGAAAGGCAGCACCCCAATAGAAATGAGTTACTGACATTTCCTGTTGTAACCATTTCCTTTTGGAAAAAGCATCTGAGTTAAACCTAAATTTCTAGCTACCTTTGCTTCCTGTCTCTCCAAATGCTCCCCTCACCCCCAGATTTCCCAGATGCAGCCCACTAGTCCCAGTGGTTCCAGGACTGAGGGTGATTGCCACACTATAATCAGAATAGGACTAGTCTGCACATTTCCAAACACAAATGAATCTCCCTACTTGTCTATTTATCGCTCTTTACTAAGACTTCTGCTCCACATTCCTCTGTCTTACTATCTACTCCTAGCTCGCTTTCTGTCACTGTAAAGACCCCTGAGATATCAACGTCTAAAAAGGAAAAGGTTATTTTTGCTCATGGTTTCAGAGGTTTCAGTCCTGTTTGGCCATGTTGCTTTGCATCTGTGGCAGCAGATTATCATGGAGGAAATGCTTACCAAAGAGGCCTGTTCACCTCACGGTGGCCAGAGAGCAAAAAGTTGCAGGGGGGACTGGGTTTCAGTATCTTCTTTGAGGCCCCTTCCTGGTGACCCAACATCCTTCCTCTAGGCACCATGTGCCACAGGCCTTGCTGCCTTCCAGCCCTGCGACATGCTGGGAACCAGGCCTTCGATGTGGGGCCTTTGGGGGAACATTCAATACCCAAACTGCGACAACTCGTGTGGCCTAGTCCACAGATTTCTGCATAGAGCTTTAATTACTTGTGCAGTATTTTTACTTGAGTACCAACCACATCTCTCCACATATGATTGTTGCGATATCAGACACAGGTATAACCTAGCAGGGCACCTGAAGAGCACTGAGTGCTCAATCATCTTTTTCCTGCAAACACCAGACAGTGAGCACTGGGAGAGCAACATCACACTCTCAGCATTTGTTATAGCATCGGTGAGTAGTGAGAGAGAAAACCGGATCGGCAGCTTCCTTCTCCTTTTTACAACGTAGGGCGTTTGCCCTTTCCCTCCATAGGATCCAAAAAGAAAAAAGAAAAACAGGTGAAAATGGCATAGAAGTGTGGAGACTAAGCTCAGCACTATGAACCACAGTACAAAGTGTGCTTTTCCTTTCTTAATCTTAAATTCTTGCATAATTTTTAATGCCAACACTGTTTTGAAATATTCCATAGTCATCCTTATTCATGACCTCTTTATCTCAAGTCTTTGGGACATTCATGGACAGTGTTTCTTAGAAGGTGAACTGTAGACCACTGGCACAGGCATCACCCAAATTTTTGTATAAAAGTCACATCAGGAAGGCCCTTCATTAAAAGCTTCTAGTGTTAAAACCCCAAATCTCATATCAGTTTTGTACACTTAAGTTTGTATGCCACTGTTTAAAAGGAAGATAAAATTACAAACAGATGCTAAAGACAGCCTCTTGTTTTTAATAAGATAAAGTTTGACCTCGTGCGTTGGGACAAGAGGTCTGATTCTTGAGGGCGGACCACCATCATTGAGGCCAGAGCCACCATGCAATAGATAGTAGGCCGATGTGGCTTTATAAATGTATGTAATTAAAATAAAATGTAAGCATCCCATTTCTCAGTCACACGAAGCACATTTCAGATACTCAGCAGCTGTGGATGCTAGTCACTTCAGTACTGGGGAGCAAGTTCCCACCCTCCCAGGAAGTTCTGGGGCAAGCCCAGTGCTGCAGAGAAGAGCTGGGGAGATCTGGGACGGATCTCTGAGGATGGTGGACAGAAGAGAGATCACTAAAACTAATTCTGTAGATGCCAGGAATTGCACCCCGGTGAGGTAGCTATTCTCCAAAATAATTATACTCCATGAAAGAGAAACCACACACCATGGTGGACTGCTAGTCTTCTCCACCATGAACACCACAGATCTCTAGAAAAATAACTGCTGAATTTACAAAGGAAAGTCAAAAGAAAGGCTGGAATTCCCATTGGGTTGGGAAAGGGGCATGGAATGTGCTATAGAAATTAGAACTCAAAAGCAGAAGGAACCATGGAATCTACTTCACCTTCCATGCGATGCTCTGGGTGTAGAGACGTTAAAGCCCATCACAATTCATATTGTGCACAGAAACTGGATCTCAACACAACAGTGATACACAAATGTTCTTACTGATCTTCCCAGTCATCCTTTAAGAAAGCCAGGGGTCATCATGTTTAAGAAATGTGCTCAAGTCACACAGCAAGCAAAGGAGAGCTGTGTCTTATGCTGTATGAAGGGCTGCTGGGAACATAGATTTTTTTTTAATGCCATTTTTTATTATCCACTCTCCTTCCTACAGCACATGAGGGATAGGTGCCTGCAGGTAATTGCTACTGAAGATAAGCAGAGATCCGTCGGCTGACTGATACGTACACCCTCAGCCAGGAAAGACAGGAAAACGGAGCCCACACAGCACAACTGTGGCTTATCCTTAAGAGCAACAGCCTGTCAGGCAGGCAGAACCCAAGTCTTTTGAAGTCTCAAGCACCAGTCCTCTTAGTTTGTAAGTCATCAGTATGATCAATGGCCCTATTATTAAGCCTACACCCAAATCTTCAGTTATATCTGACAGGAAAAAGACTGAAGCCTGAAGCTAAATTACAGACACTCCTACAGACAGCCACAGGCCCTTATTTAGAGCGAAATGAAATCTCAGAGGCCCATTATAATCCGGACTTCCGAAATTAATAGGTGATAAACTGAGAAGCACAGACATTGTATTCTACCGTCTGTCAACAAGAGTCACTTTCCCTTCTGTCCTTTATGTCCCCACTGCTCAAGGATTAGCTTAAGACTGGAGAAGGCAGCTTTAATTAAAAATAGACTGAGTAAATAGGTGGATGACAAAATGGAGCAGGTCACTGATGCTTTACAAAGTTCATGTTTCCTGATACTTTCTTGTGATTCTATGAATTATTATTACTGCTCTGTGGCTAAACTACATTTTAATACCTGTATTTATAAACATATTTCACGGGTCCGTGCCACAATTATAGCCCTGCAAGTGATTTTTAAAACTATATTTAAATTTGTTTTATAAATTTGTATACCTTTATAGAATCCTGCTACTAACAAAAGCCAACAATCTTGTAGAAGGCTTAATATCTAATCAAGGAAAGATAAAGTGGCTTTCAAGTTGTAAGGCAACCACATGTTCAGAATAGATCAGGCAAACAATCTACCAGTAGATGAAGAGTCTGCTTCAGACAGGAGCGTTATTCCTTATAAAACAATGAGAATATCACACCAGTTCTCCAAAAAAGAATTCATTTTGTGAAGGCAAGGAATGTAGCTGCATTAAAAAGGTACCGTGGTCCCCCTGGTGGTGTCACCTGTAAAGATTCATCATGAATACAGTGTGTAAATGCTGAAGCATTAGCAGCTTAAACAAGTTGAATATTAGAAGAGTAGAAAAAGTTAAAACTGTTATCAAAAATAAGTTAGATCCTCACAATTTATTATTTTTTCATCTTCTCTCCATCTTTTATCACATATATAGGTCCATATTTTCCCTGTGCCGGTTATCCAAATCTGCCGATTACTGAGTGAATGAAGATGCTGCAGAAGGTTTCTGCTAGGACCTGCGATTTCTTTCTCACCAAAGAGCTCATGACATTGGAGGGGTTAGGATATCAGGGAAAATAAACACATCAAAAAATGAGTAACAAGGTTCACAGCAGTAGGTGCAGTAGGTCAGAAGGCAGCTCCTTCTAGGCTGCTGGAGGAGTCCTTGCTACATGGAGACACTGTTTGATGCAGAGGAGAAATCCTGGGTGGTGACAGGACTTGTTTTCAGTTTTCATTTTCACTTTACCTTACGTATCTATTCATATTGAAGAACAATCTGTATATTATAAGCTGGATACATCAATATTACCATTTTAGCTCTATGAGTTTTGCAACTGTTTACACTCATGAAACCACCACCAGGATTAAATGCCCATTTTTTCCACTTTCCTAGAGAGGTCTCTTGTGTCCCTTCCTCACTCATCCTGTCTCTCTATTTTGTCCTCAGAACCAGCTCTTTTCTAACACCATAAATTAGTTTTTCATATTCTTTGGACATTATATAAATGGGATCATAGAACACACCCTTTTAATTCAGGCTTCCTTTTTTTTTTCTTTATTGGTACATTTTAGATATACAGTACAGTTACAGTCATCATTGCAGTCTTATACCTTTTCATGACAGATCTTCATTCTTATTTTTTCCCCATTCCCCAGCCCTCCTTTCATCCCCCCACCCTTCCCTATTTACAAAGACTTTGTTTCCATTTCTTTCTTTTCTCTTATTTTTTTCTTTTTCCCTTCTCACCTTTCCCCTACCTCTCCCACTTCCCCTATAGCTTTAGACCTTTTTTCCTATTGTACAATATCAATTATACATTTTGATCCTTATTTACACTTTTAGTTTCTCACACCAGAGAAACTATTCAGTATTTACAACATGCGTGTCCTATTTATTTCACTTGAGAATATGGCCTCACTCTGCATCCACATAGCTATGAATCTCTCTAATTTCCCATTTTTATGGCTAAGTAGTATTCCATTTTATTAAAAAAAGAAGAAACATCTACTTTTTCCAATCTCCAGTTGCTGTGGTATGGTTCTTTTAATTCTTTTGGGATACCAGGAGGGGAATAGCTGGGTCAAATGGGACTTCTAACCCTAGTTATTTAAGGTATCTCTATGTTGATTTCCACAGTCTGCACTCCCACCAACAATGGAGAAGGGTTCCTTTCTCCCCACAACCCCGCCAACATTTGTTATTGGTTGATTTCTTGATTGCAGCCATTCATTGTGGAGTGAGGTGGAATCTCAGTGTTGTTTTCATCTCCATCTTTTCAATGCCAGTGATTTTTGAACATTTTTATATGTTTATTTGCTGCTTTTACTTTTTTGTTTGAGAAATGTCTGTTCATTTCAGATCCCCATTTTTTGAATTGGGTCTTTATGTTTCGGGGGTCTGGCTTTTTTTGAGTTCTTTATATACTCTAAATAGTAGACCTTTGTCTGAGGAATAGCTGGTAAAATTTTTCCACATTGTAGGCTGTCTCTTAGCTCTGCTTGTGGTTTCTCTGGGAATGCAGAAGCTTTTTGAAAAGATGAGATCCCAATTGTTGATTCTTTGTACTAGATCCCATGCTCCTGAGGATTTGTTCATAAAGTCTTCTCCTATGCTGATATCTTCAAGAGTTCTACCTAACTTATCTTCCAACAAGTTTAGTGTTTCTGTTTTAATATTTATATCTTTAACGCAGTTGGATTTTAGCTTAGTGCATGGTGAAAGATAAGGATCTAGTTTTAATCTTTGACAAGTTGAAATCCAGTTTTTCCAATACCATGAAGAGGCTATCTTTCCTCCACTGAGGGGGTTTGGCTGCTTTGTCAAAGATTAGGTCACTACGTATGTCAGGAGTTGTTTCTGCATCTTCAAATCTGTTCTATTGTTCCTCAGATCTGTTTCTTTGACAGTACCATGCTATTTTTAATACAGTGGCTTTGCAGTATAGTTTCGAGTTGGGGATTGTGATATCCCCTGCCATGTCTCTGTTGCCTAGAATGGCTTTTGCTATTCTAGGTCTCTTCTGATTCCAAATGAATTTTTGGATTGATTTCTCTAGTTTTATGAAAAATATTGTTGGAATTTCAATGGGGATTGTATTCAATCTGTATAGCAGTTTTGGAAGTATGGTCATTTTCACTATATTAATTCTCCTACCCAAGAGCAAGGGATGTTTTTCCATTTTCTTACATCCTCTTCAATCTCTTTTTTCAAAGTGTTGTAGTTCTCAGTGTAGAGGTCTTTTGTTTCCTTTGGTATACTGATTCCTAGATATTTCATTTTTTGGATGCTATTGTGAAAGGGATTATTTTCCTAATTTCACTCACAGTAAGTCTGTTATTTGTGTACAAGAGGTGTAATTAAAAAATATGGTGAATGCTGCTGCCCAGTCTTAGTACCCTCTGATCAACATTTATCTATCTCTCCCTAATGAATAGAAGTAAACACTGGACTAGATATTTTACATTAGGGGACTGATCACTGTGGAAGTGGTGATTAGAAAGAGAGACTTCATCTTTTATGGATACAGGGGGAAATACGAAGGAATTAAATGAAATGATATTAGGAGGTGGATTAGGAGAAACGGGTGGGAGTTTAAAAAGCTAGACTGGCCATGAGTTGAGCACTGTTGCCATTAGTGAGGTTATAACGATATTCACTATCCCCTTCCAATTTGAATGTTCAAAGTTTTCTGTGATAAAAGAAAAATAATTTAAAAAGAACAACAAATAAATCTATCTCTATCCTAGACTGAAAAACACTAAAATGTCTAAGCTATAAAGGGGTCTCTGTGAGGCACAAAATAAAGGAAGAAAAAGTGAAGTGTTTTCCTTATGAGGATGAGAATTTCAGGAGGCTTTCCTTTGGCTGGTCCAGCTTTCCATTGATGGAAAGTTCCAAATCTTTCTACACCATCTGGACAGCAAAGATTTGGCTAGATTTCTACCTCACTGTAATAATGAGACAGCTATTGAGAAAGAATGTAAAAATGAACCACTTTTCATATGCTAAAATGCATACACTGGAATCTGAAACACTTAAAGAAATCCCAACCCCACTTACAAAACACAAACATGTAAAATAAGGTGAAGAATTTCCAATTATTTTGATCCACATTACAGTACAAAACCAAAATTATTATTCTGACAGCATCTTTTTTTTAAAGTTATGCTATACTTTGGCCAAGTGTTTCCCTTTTGAAAATTAGATAACTTAAGAAAGAATATTAGAAATCATAGATCATTTTAATATTTAGTGATACTATATGAGGGAACAGAAACAAATGGATCTGGAAAACCATATTGTAAAAAGTGGGCATTTTGTGAAATATATCAATAAACAGATTGAAGTCCTTGCCTTCCCTAGATTGCTCTTTGTGTTTCTGAGTTTCAATTTGTTTCTAGAAGTCTGTACAGAAAGTTCCATATAATTCCTCATGTGGATGGTCCTGAGGTCATAAACTCTGTGTAAAGCAGCAGACTTGTTCCAGCCTCTCTTTTCACTGTTCCCCACTGGCATTCTAAAGACAATCTTCTTACCAAACTCATGAACAGGTAGAAAGAACAGGAGAGAGCAGAATGCGAAAGTCGTGTTTCAATGCACATTTGGTCGGACAGTATGTTGCATTCTGCCTTCCTTTGTGTTATACACATAGGTTTCATGTGAACCATCTTGGAAGGTTTGTAAATATTTGCTTCAATTTTGCTAGCAAAGAAATTACAGAATAATGTTTCCCTGGCGCTTCAATGTAACATAAACCTTTACCACATTTTTACTCTTTGTAAGGCAGGGCAGATGGTGGTGAGGATTCAGAGAGGAAGTGATGCCTCCCCTGGATTTGATCAGTTGACTGGGGAGAGACAAACGAAAGGAGTCTCTGTAAAATGTTTCCTGATACGATTTGAATAAACCAACTGTGGTGTGGAAACCCGGAGGACTCCGAGGACTTGCAAGGGCCAGGATGATTTCTGGGAGGGTGAGGCTTCCACTTGGGGAGCAGAGAGAGAAAGAGGGGGATACCCTGGAGGAATAAAGAAATGAGTGGTCTAAAGAGAAAGAGCAGCCTGTCTCTCCCAGTAAGGAAGGAAAAAAACCAGGAGTAAATCTCAGGAGTCAAAGACCAGGACCCACAAGAAGTAGACAGGAGAAGGAGACATAGAGCAGGGGAACACAGGTAGGAAAAACAGCTGGCACCTCCAAAAACCGGTATTTCCTTATGCCCATCTGATGTGCATTTGTCATGGCCCAGTACTAAATCTAACTGAAAACTGAATACTAATTTGCCCCAGTCCTTGGCCTCTATCATCAAGCAATAACGTATTTTTCATAAGAAACACTCCGTCATTCAGTCCAAGCATTGTAGGACTCATGAGGGGGTCTCATGCTCCGGAGGGCTGGATGCTTTCCCGGTCATCACTGCGCAAGTGGACATCGTCCAGCACAAGCGCTTCCACACCACCTACTTCACACAAAAGCCTTTGCCTCCTCTCCGCAGACAGTTATTTTTACCAGCCTACTCTCTCGTGCATTCAATAAACTGCTGGGAAGGATGTGGCAGTGGAAAGAATGATTTCAAGACTAGAACAAGTGCAGTTTTTGCTGCCAACGTGACTCCCTTAATAAAAAAATGGAAAGGAAAGCAGTTGGCTGAGAAGCCAGGTGAGCACCCTCGAGAGAAGGCTGAGCCCCGTTGGTTGCAGCCCTGTGTGAATCTGGCCCGGAAAACAGGTCTGCCAGCCCCACATGTGCTGCTCTGGCTCTCGGAAAGCCACACAGGCTCCCCGGGGAAGCCAACGGAAAAAGAGCAAAGCGAGGCCGCCAGCATTCCCGTTTCTAGTCTCTCTCAGAATCACGCTGGGATTCGCAAGCTGGCTTCCCTAGCGGAGCAGGAGTCTGGGCTGCTGCCGGCTGCAGGCCAGGCGCAGGGCCATCACTGCGACCGTGGAAGGAATGCAGATTTCTGCCTAACCAGATGTCAGCTAAGGAGACGCTGCATGTTTAGCAGTCCAGAGTTTCAGGGTGCAGTGATGTTCTGTCAGTTCGTTCTCGTGTCGACCACCAAGCTTTCCTCACTCATACATCGCTATTACGCAAGCAGCAGAGGCTGACTTCAAGGCTGCGGGCCTCCCCTCCTCTTCTCAGCCTCCTGGGCAGCAGCAGCCCTGACCAGCACGATGGCCCAAGCACGGCCCAGGCTGCAGAGGGGCACTGTGCCCACGAGGGTCACCTGCAGCCCCAAGAGGAGCCCCAGCCCCAGCGCCCCCAGGGGCGCCAGTCAGAGGCCGAGTCCAGGGCCTTTCTGAGACGGAGAACAAAGGGCAGCTTGGGTGCAGCCCCTAGGGCTGCGGTGTGGGTGCCCTGAGAGCTTGGGAGCTCGGAAGGCGGGCAGAACTCTGGCCCGGATTAGCAGCTGTGAGCAGCAGAGCTCTGGGCCCTCTCGGCATCCTTCTCCTGGCTGCGGATTAAGCCAGAGTCCTAGGAACGCCAGAAAATGAGATGAGCCAGGGCGGAAAATTAACCCCTCAGCCAGGAAAGAGCAGAGCCTTTCCCAGAAGAATATACTCATGTACCAGAGTAGGGTTTGGGGTCACCAGTTTGACCTTGTTTTCCTAGTACTTCCTCCATTTTCCTTGTCCCTCCTTAACCACCTTCTCTACCCCCAACTTGCTCCCTGGATTTCTCCCCTGTCATCCCTGTGACTCTGGGGTGGATAAACATAAAAATGTTGGGTATTGGAGGTAACAGGTAACTTGTGACGCTGGGAGTAAGGCTGTACTCTCCGTGGTAGGACCATGGATCACATTCCACTAGGTCTAATCTTCTGAGCAGTGGTGGTGCAACTCAGAGTGAAAAAGCATAATCTCAATGCGAGTCTCATAAGGAGAGTTTGACTATACTTGCCTAAAGTTTTCCTACCACTCCTGGAACCAGAAATAAGGGTAATTGGCAGATATTTGTCCAGGACTTGAGAAGGCAATGAAGGCAGAGAATTCAAGTAGTAGTTTAGCAAAAGCCTATAGCTAGGAAAGCATTCCAAGCATTAGATCTGGAAAATGAAACTGAACCCCAAATAGCAATATTAATGTAATTTCTGGTGTAAGATACAAGACGTATTAGGGCAAGTGGTTGGTAGAATTATACAATAAAATTTACCAATGACTACATGCAGGGCACTATGGTAGACATCTTTAGTATATTATTTCACTTAATTCTCACACTTAATTCCGAAACTGATGGTATAAATGTCTCACATAACAGATGGGAAAACCAAAGTTCACAGAAAAAAAAAAATGTGCCACCTAATGTCATATGACCAGTGAATGGAGGTGCCCTATGAAACCTACCGTACAGGTGGGTGTTGAGGTACTAAAAACACCAAGGCATTCATGATCCAGTTCTGCATGGGGTTCATTAGGAGGCCATGGAAACAGTCTGAAAAAGCCAAGCATCATCATAAGGCTCATCACCAATTCTTTATCGCTGAGCAAATGAGTGAGAGCTAATGCTTTCATTCAGTGTCTACACAGAATGGCAAAAGTGAATGGTAGCTAATTGCCGACCACAGTTCCTTACTTGTAAGACCTTGCTACCACTTCCTGCTGGTCTGACAGCGGCCTTTCTCCGTGTTCCCTCAGTGGAGATGTCCAGCTCCTCCGTCTGCACAGAGGAGGATGTCTGCTGTGCCCCCAAACTGTGACACGTGGGTGCAAAGGGAAAGATGGAGCCTTCTCTGGGAGGGGGAAGAGGGGTAAGTTTCAGTTGGAGAAGGAGATGAAGCAAGGAAAATGATTATGTTAGATGTGCTAAAATCAGGCTCTTTTAGGTCCTAGAGAGAAGCACTTAAGGGAAGTTCAAAGTTTCCACATAGAGTACTTTGGTTTTCCAACACAGGAGGACAATGTAAGATCCGGAACTGAAAACCTAACAGTTTCTTAATTCTGCATTTGAATGAGAATGAGACACCCATTTGGCCAGAGCATCTCAGGCTATATCCTAGGTTACTGTTACAAGCAGCAGATGCAGAGGTCCTTGTCTAAGTGTGGCTCTTCAGCTAGGAATATTGTATTATAGTATATTGTATACTAACTGCAGACACAGTGTTGTGGATTTACAGGAAGTTACAGAAAATAGAATGTTGATATATTATAAGGAAATCATCAGGTGTCCACCAGTATCAGGGTTTTTTGTACCATAGCTATAGAAGATAATCTTTTATACGTTGATGACTAAAATTGTTATTTTAAACAATCTATGTCAACATTTTTGTGATGCCTGGAATAGGGTCCAGGATGGTTTCTCCACAGTATTGACACAGCTTGCAGTCAACTCGGATCAAAAGGTGAAACTCACCCTGTGGAAATGTGGGGTGGATGAAGAAACAGTCTGAGCATGAGACTTCGCCTGTGAGAGGGAGCAGAAGCTGGGGGAGAGCCTCGTGGTGGTTTTTCAGGGTTGTGGCATTTGCTTGACCATAAGCATCTAAACCACTATGACACATTTCTAAATAATGCCCAATAATAGAAATTGATATTTGCCTCTCTCTGTTACAGAGTTTATTTTACTAATACAAATAGAATTATTGGAAATAAAATAACAGTGGAATGAAATGAATCAAGTGCAAATATAATTAAGGGTAGGTAAGTGGAAAGAAATAATATTAAAGTAGTGAAACCAGTGACATCAGCATAACTACATTTGACTGATAAAGGCAGTGACTAGCTATATGGTCTATGCAAATGAGAATTTACCTTTTAGGTGTTGTATTATCAAAGTCACGTCTGTGTAGCTGGCATGCAAACAGAATAGTTCTACTGCAAGAATAAACTGTACAGATCCTGTGATCTTTGGGACAAGATTTCTCAGAGACGTGGTGATAATTCTGTGCTCAGGATGCCTGTGCCGCCCTGGGTCCTAGAGCGAATGCTCTAGGAGACTGGATCATCAAGGAACATCAGCTGCTCTGCCTAATTTTCAGGGTCTATAAGCAACACATTTGACCAGTAAGAGACAATGTAAATATATCCTGAGTTTATTTTATCATCACTGAGTATCTACATAAACTTGAATCAGTCGATAAATGAAAGTCTCTAATTTTGTCTTCCCTCTTACATATAGAGAATTTAAGTGATCAATGCAAAACCCTTGGACAGGCCATAACTGACAAAAAATTGAGTTATATTTCTCACAAAACCCATCTAAATTATAATTTCCTGAAGGAATTCTGTGAGTAATTCATCTCGATCGGTTAGTCAGCCAAAATGCTATTGAGAACTCAAAACGAGTGAGATTTATGAGTAACTGGCAATGCATCACCACATCACTGAGTTTCTAGGAGCTCTGTGTGGACAGAATTATAGCACTCTCTTCATATTGTCTAACTTTGATGCTTCCTTTTATTTAGTTTCTTCCTTGATGTGCTCATTCATTGCCCAAGTACCCTAAAACAATTATTAATTCTGGATTTACAGTTGCAGCCGATGGTGAGAAAAAGGGAAATTCATCAGTTCTAGAAATTTATTGTCTTGTGGTCATTTGAAACTATCAAACTGAAGCTATATCATTAATATTTTAGTCACATATAGTCTGTCGAGAAGTAGCTACTCCCATGACAAATCCATTAACAATTTCTGACGTGAAAGACCACACAGTAGGTCAAGCGATGCCTCTCTGGCGCCTGATTCCTTGCCCTCTCCATGCCTGTGTGCTGCTCTGCCTTACCTCAGTTTCCTCCTATGTAAGCAAATAGACATTTATCGAGTGCAAAGCATTGCAGTAGCAGCTTTAGCTATAGTAAGAAGCAAGATATTCACGTCTCTTTTTGGGGAGGGGTTGAGACAGGTTTCTCATGATGCAGTTCAGGCTGGTCTTGAACTCAATGCATAGCTCAGACCAGCCTCCAACTCACAGTGATCCTCCTGCCTCCCAAGTGCTGGGACCACAGGTGTCCACTACTACACCCAGAAATATTTACAATTTTGTGCTAATTCTTAGTGAAATTTTCAAACGGGGAAGTAGTCAGTTATGGTAAAACCTTTTCTTTCCCCCCTCTGTAAGAAAATGCCTTCCCTTGTTCTGTTTCAACAGAAAAGATATCAAGCGTTCCTCAAAACCAACTTCTAATGAAATTTAGTATGGGAAGTTTTGCTGATTCATTCTATTATTAATAATTTGTGGAATCATGAAACTGTTATCCAAGCATATCAAGTGTCAGTTTCACACCCTTAGCAGTGTCCTAGCATTTTGTTTAACACTTTGTGAATGTTTAGATATCTGTGTGATATTTTTAAGTGGTATAATGCAATGCACACATTCTATCAGTCTTCCTCTTAGAAATGTTAGGATGCTTACATTTTAATGGAATTGTGGTTCCAAAACTGTGGCTTCAAAAGTTTACCTGTCTCATCAAATCTGTAGTAGCCCAGAATATTTGTGATGGTTTTACTTTTTGTCCGGTTCCAACTGTGTTTTATTGCTTCCATTTCCTCATCTGTGGTATTTGTGTTTCTTCAAATGTCTAAGGCGATCTTCAGCACAGGCAGCCATGTACCTTATGTTTTCAAAATCTTTGTGTCTCTTAGAATCTAATATAAGTCTCTGGTTGAGAGTATTTGGTTTCACTCGCATTTCAGTTAACCTCTACAAAGAAGCTGAAAGTTCAATTTCATGTCCTAATTAAGCACTTCAATGTAATAAAATTTATATCCACTCTGTCTTTCTCAGGAATAACTATTAAGTCAGACAACTGCTCCTAGGCAGTGCTACAGAATTTCTTCACTCCAGTTTCTTTTTTGGTACCATGTATCAAACTCAGGTCCTTGTGCTTATGAGGCAGGAAGCGAACCACTGAGCTAAATACCCAGTACTTCACTCCGGTTTCTTGATTAGAGAGATTAAATTACTATCATCAAGAATGAGAAGTGCTATTCAGAAAAGACTTTTTTTGAAGAATTTTCATTCACCTGGTTTTGACCTTATCATCGGATCACCCAAACAGAATTGTGGAATTTTCTTTATTTGAATTATGCTTTAATCACTATATCAAGAATATAAAAGCATTCTTATGAAAATTGCTGTGTGACGTACTTCACGGAAATCACAGAAGGTTGGTGTCTTCACCCATTATCAGGACTGCTCTGTGACACAGGCATCTCTACTGCCCAGCTTTCCTCATGGCCATGACATGGCTCTTAGCAGCTGCCAGCTGTCTCAGGTGCATCCCCAAGGAATACAGTACAGCAGCATTCCTTTTTGGGGGGGTCGGGGGGTACAGGGGATCAAATTCGGATCCTTGTGCTTGCTAGACAAGCAGCTAAACCACTAAACTAAATCCCCGGCCCTAGCATTCCTGAATTTCCCTCCAACTGGCACTACTTAGTATGACTTCTAAACTAATCCCAAGGTCAAGGAAATTTTTACCCCAGTTGACTTAAAGGAAATCATTTTACCCCAGTTGACTTAAAAAACCCAGTCCCTTCTCAGAAGCTGACCACAGCAGTGACCTCACTCAAAGGACATGGAGGTTTTTCAGCTGAGAGTGTGGAATGGTCTTAGGGTAGCAAATCAATTTACACGTTACTGTCTTTTTTATATCTTATAGCCATGTATAACAATAGACAAAGCCATTATTAGCTGGTAGAACCAAGGATAGATTACTTGGTTATTTGATTCATTCATTCATCCCTTTATACAACAGGTTTTTGCCAAAACCACTATGTAGACAGCCACTAGTATTTGGATCTTTAGGACTGAGAGTTTATTCGTGTTAGGATACAGTGGTAGTGGTAGTGAAGGTACATTTTTTTCAATCATTGCTTCCTCCAGTGCATTCTTCATTAACAGGGAAAACTTACTAAGATAGATATGCAATCATGTCAACTCTACTTCTGTATCAGTTAAATATCTCAATAGCTCCCCAATGTATATAGAGTCCACTGTTCTCAGCGTAACACAGCATCCTTTCGTGAAGCCTGTCTCCCAGTCTCCTCTCTCATCACAACACACTGAAACGACGTGACTCGAGTGTGTGGCCACTGCAGCTTCTCTGCGCCTCCCCCATTAGATCTGCCCTTCTGCTTCTGTGCCTCTACATACAAAGTGCTCTGTTCTTCAACTGCCCTTCTGAACATTTTTTATTTCATTTGCTTCTGCGTTTCAGAACCCATTGATTTATGTTACCTTTCCCAAATCCTTCACTGATACCCTAAGATTGGGTTAGATGCACAGCCCTCATTGGGTACTTTGATTAGTACCTTTTACCCTCTAGGATAAGCATCTGTGTACATTTCACCTTGTATTACAAATTTCCTTTGAGCAGAAACTATCTGTCTGAACTTGGTATAAAAAAAATCACAAAGCAAAGAACCTAATTCAACTGTTCTAGAAGAAAGGAAGGAAACATTGCCTGAAGTTCATGGATGGTTAAGCAATCATGGAACTGCTACCCTGTATTACACCTGGATGGCCAAGATCTCCTCAGATGTTCAACAAAAGGGATCTAAAAGAATTTATCATCACCTAGTGTCACTTCTTTATAAGTCTATGCCTGCATCTATTTGCATGTAGTGGTAAGGAAAAAATGCATACCTATTTCCTTACTATGCTCAGACTAAAAACTGGCATCAGATCTATTCAACCTTCTACCTTCCTTTTACTCTCCATAGTTTAATCTGAATAAGAGTCCAATCATTTCATAGTGACCACACTACAAATAAGAAGTGACTTCAATGAGGCTTTCCCCGTCACACCTGTTTGCGGGGAGGAAGAGTAGCTCGTGCTGGAGATTTTTTAACTGTGACTTCTTCCTTCTTCTTCCTCACTTTCCTATTCCTATGCTCTTCCTGTTAGTTTTCCTGTGCTCTGCCCGTCCCTTTTACTAAGAACTATGATTTCAGCTGACACACCCAGTCAGGAGAAAGGTAGAGGGCTGGCACTTCCAAGCATGAGATTTTTGCTGTGTTTAGCCTCCTTAATTTATTTTCATTATACAAATTAATCACTGTCTATGTTGGCTGCCCATTTATCTCACCTGTGGGACATTATTTTCTATTAACTAATTCTAAGCTATTTACAGGTCAAGACTCCTGATTGAAACTCTGGCTTCCCACTCATTACAGGGACTGCACACTTTTGCCTTCCACACATGGTCTCAGGTTATCTTAACTCCAGTCATCCTAAGAAGCTGAGTTCTCCATCAGTACCTTCCCCAGGAACTCTGCAAAACATACCTGGTTTCTGAGTTTTCCAGCTTTATGCGGTATATTCACTTTAACATGTCAACTCCTCTAAGCCTCTTGATTCCTTCCTCCCTTACATGCCAAAATTTCTTGCTTTTCTGTTTAGTGGCAGTTTCACTTGTTCTAAGAACTTAAATCTTCCAAGTTCGTCTAGTGACATGTTGTGTCTGTTACCGCTGGTGTCTAGATGTCCCCCAAAGCCTCGTGTCTTCATATGTGGGGCTTTTCAGAGGTGGCTGGATCTAGAGTATCTGATGCTGGAACTGAGTGTGTGATGCTGGTATTGAGGATGTGTGATTGCTAAATTAGTTCACTGATAGTTTCCTGGATAGACTATAAAAGACAGAAAGAAGGCTGCTCTTGTCCCTTGCTCCATCACTATTTTGCTGCTTGCTGCCTTATGTCTACTATGAACTGTTTCTCCTCTTCCAGGCCTCCCTGCCTTGGAGCAGCCAACTATAAACTGAAACCTCTACAAACTGTAGGCTACAATAAGCCCTTCCTCCTTTAACTTTGGGTGGCAGATACTTTATCTTGACAACAAGAAGAGTAACTAAAATAATAACTCTCCCAGCATCCTTTCCAGAGCTTTAAGTCCCATATCCCAAGAAATAGCTACTGTATCAATAAAAGCTCTGTTACCTAATTTTCATACTTCCTGTGTCCAGAATTTGTAAGGCCCAGGCTTACAAATATTGGCCATGGTTGCTTCATCTCAGGTCTCCGTGTCCTTCAGTATTGGTCTTTTTTCTCCTCTCAGCATGACTTTACTATCCCTGACAAGGTATTTGTGGTGATTTTTCCTAGTTATTGGTATGATAGTCAGAAGTGGAGAGGAGGGTAGGTCCTGGGGGTCGGTATAGGTGTTATCTTGGAAGGCAGAGGCCTACACATTATTTTCAGGTGAGGGAGTAATATTTACCTTTAGTAGGGAGAAGTGGGCCACTTTTGTGGCTCTGCAAGTTTCAGCAGATGACTTAAAATTATCTATTCATCTATTTGAATTCTTCCATCCCAAGTGTGAAGTGCTTATCTATGTCCAACAATGGTCCTGACCCTGACAGTAGATTATTATAACTGAGAATGCAGCACACCATGTATCCCTTCTTCTTTATAATTAAGTCTGGGCCTGACAGTCACATTGTTCTACTTGAGTGGTAGAGGATGAAGGAATGCTCGGTCCAGGAAGTCCTCTGAGTTTCACATTTTGCCTTAAATTGCCTATCATCACCCTCAGACTTTCATTAGCTTTTTCTAATGCTTGATTGTCTCCAGCAACCATCATCTAACCTCACAGGCCTTCCTTATAAGCACTACTTACTCCAAACCTCTCAAACACAAGATATTCTACCTGCATTTGGTTTTGTTTTGTTTCATTTTCTGTTGATGATCCACTTGTATTCCACTCTTTTTCAGCACTGATAAAAGCTGAACAATTGCTCTGATACAGAATGGGTGATATTGTTCTCGCCTGCAGCCAATAAATGGGCAACAAAAGTGGACAGAGATTCAAACCACTTTTGGTAACAAATGTCTTTGTTAGAGTCCCAGAAAATTGCCTCTAAAACAAATATTCCAGTGCATGTAGTCAATGGAGGTGCTCTTTCAGGAATAATACCTGTAAGAGACAAAAGAAGTAAGACTGGGTGGAGGGAAAATTAAAATAGCATGGAAATTGAAAAGGTGCTAAGAAATTTTTACTAATATGTAATACAACGGATCCTCGAGTTACAACAGGCCTGACATACAAACAACTTTAGTTTTAATTTATGACCGAAGTCTTAAGTTACAACCCGAATGCCAGGCACTTATGCTTCCAGATGGTCTCAGATACAGATTTAACACTTCAAGAGTTCTGGAAAAAACATTATAACATCCTTTCCTTTGTGGGGTTAACTAAGAAATCCTGGGCCAAAGTCTCTCTAAGGGTACTGAGATCTGCCTGTGTACAGGAAAGAGATTTTGAAGGCAATCCACCAACCTGAGTTACAGCAGGCACTGGGATATAAACTGAATTTGTAAATCAAGGGTCCACACTATTTATAAGGAGCCATACAGCCTACCTGTAGAAAAGTATAAGTTGTTTGTAATAATAAACACACTGAATCATAATAAATATGTAAGGAATGAATGTAAAAAGGGCTCAGGTGGAGTTTCACAGACAGAGCACTTACCCAGCATGTGAGAGGTCTTGAGATAAATCCACATAATACACACACACACACACATGCACACGCACACACACACATATGCCCACACATATAAAGAAAGATGCCTCAGTTGTAATGGATGTAAGTGGGAGAAAAAAGAACAAAATGTAAAGGGCCATAGATACTAGAAGAAGCACAATGCCTTTGGGCTGTACTTAGTAAGAAATAGTAAGGGTGTGCGTGTGTGTGTGTGTGTGTGTGTGTGTGTGTGTGTTTGTGTTTAGTTGAAAAGTCTTGAACTGTTTTGATTTGAAGATGTCACCAAACATTTTTCTGTTTTGTCAAGGAAGTCTGACTGCTGGTTGCTCAGTCTCAGTGGGTAACTCAACTCACTGGTAAGTACTTTATGCAATTTCCAATAGTTTAACCTACTCCATTTCCTCCTTCTGTGAACACTGTATACACTTCCTTTAATAAGAGAAAAGAAGAACCGGGTGCTTGGTTGCCTTGCTTGTAAAAAAGGATTTGCATAGAAAGAGTCCTATAGGAGAAATATACTTGACAGTTTTGAATAAGCAATAACATATAATGATTTTCATATTGTTCTTCAATTATTGGAGAAGTGTAAAAGCTATTACTCCAATCATTAAAGTTAGAATGAACATTGGGGAATTTACTCTAGGAAGAAAATGTTTCTGTTGGCAGAATACTAAAACTGTTGATCTCATAATTATGTAACTCCTCATTTCTATATAGCTAAATTTTATTTAAATTAAAATAACTTTTGCCTGTTGCCTTGGAATACTAACCTCTAAAGACATTCAGCAGCCACACAGCATAATCCAACGGAACACTTATTGAATTTCTGTGTTTCCTAATTTAGTTTTTTAATTCAGGATGTACTGAAATAACCTTCTATAACTCCATTTCTGTTTAGCTGAGAATACCATGACAATCAGCAATTTCTAAGAATTGCTTTATAAGTAGTTTTTAAAACAACGTGGTATTTTAGGGACAGGGATTGACCTCAGTGGTGTGCTGCAGCCTGCCTCACAAGTCCAAGGGCCAAAACCCGATACAAAAAGAAAAAGCATGATATTTCCACAGTAAGCACTGGAAAAAATAGCAGTACCAAAACTTTATTTCTCATGACAAGAACAGAGAGTGACTCTGGTCACACTATCTTAGAAACTCCCTGCATACTTTATTTTTATTAATAATTTCACACATGTCAGAAATTCTTGGGTTTTTCTCATCCCACACTTGGCCCTGGTGAGGAGACAACTTGTCAGCATACTGATATATCACAGTTTCATAGGAGAAGCTGTCTGGAGTGTACATTAGCAAGAAAACAGTTTGTATTACAGTATTTCACTATGAAGAAATAAAGTACTGAAGCATGGGATGTGTTGGTACAACCTCAAAAATGAAAGCCCACTAGTAGGAAGGTAGCAAGTGGGGAGCCTTGGATACATGCAAAGAATCTGATTGAAAGAAAGCCAGCAGTAAGTAATAGGATAGGTTCGTGGGGTCCTGTAGAGACCTAGAGACTCTAGAGACTTTGAAAAGTATAACAAAGGACAGTTTATCTGGAGGGAAGAAAAAGGTAAGGAAAAGAATGAGGATAGACAGTTACCATAAGGCGATAGGGGCTGCAGAGTGGAAAGCCCCAAGACTTAGATTACTCTTTTCCAACTCCTGGGAAATCAGGGTCCCTTCTGCGGTGTATTTCGTGATACAGGCTCAAGGACACAGGCGCACCTCAGGTGTAAGACATGTTACACTCCACGAAGAATTTTCCCGTATTTATCTCATTAGAACAGTCCCATAAGATAGAGTCAGAATCATTGAGTTGCACATAGATGAGAAAATTAAACCAAAACAGACTCTCCCAGATGAAATATTTCTAAATAGCAGCAGCAGCAGCACTGAGTCTAAACCACCTCTAACCAACTGTGCTAATTTCCCTCTAAGGTACTCTTTCTGGTCTTGCAAGTTTAGCTGTTTGGCTGAGTAATTGTAAGTTGATATTTCTAAATAGATTTGCCATATATTCTTCTGCATATATCTGGAGAAATAACTTTTTAAGGAGTGATTTGCTGCTTTTGATTATATCTCTAGTTTCAAGATTAGAGACATGGCTTGAAATTAAAAGTTCTCGACTTGAAACGTAATCCTCCACAGAGTATCATACCCTCTTGTGGTACTCTATTTCTGAGAAATTGTGTATCTAGTTGCAAGTGACCTGCATGTCTCAAAATTTCCAAAATCACTAAATATAATGCACAAGGTGAGTGTTCTGGATCCATGGAGAAAAGAGATAGGGAAACTGTATGCAATGTGTAACTAGACACATCCAGGAGCAAATTACTGGGAAAAGTACTCACATTTAGATAAAGCTTTTATCTAAATAGATGAATATTTAGTTAAAGAGTACTAAAATTTAGGTAATGTATTATTATAGCAATGTAAAATTGGTTCAAATTGACAAGAGTACACAGAAGAATGCTGTTGTTCTTGCATGATACATGCTGAAGTTTATGGAGCAAAATATCACATCTGCATGAACACTGACAATTTGATTATGCACATATATATATATATATATGTGCGCACACACACACAATACATGGTACAAATATGTACATATACATAGAGAAAAAGAAAGAGGGGAAGAAACAAATATGGCCAAAAGTCAACAAGTAAAGAGTATAGGCATTTCTCAAAAAAGTAAAAGCAGCAAATAAATATATGAAAAATGTTCAACATCACTGGTCATTCGAGAGATGCAGATGAAAACAACTCTGAGATTCCACCTCACCCCAGAAAGAATGGCTGCTATCAAGAAATCAACCAATAACAAATGCTGGTGGGGTTGTGCGGAGAAAGGAACCCTTCTCCATTGTTGGTGGGAGTGCAGACTGGTGCAACCACTGTGGAAATCAATATGGAGATACCTCAAACAACTAGGATTAGAGGTTCCATTTGACCCAGCTATTCTCCTGCTGGATCTTCCCCAAAAAATTAAAAGAATCATGCCACAGCAATATATGTGCACCCATGTTCATAGCGGCACAGTTTGTAATAGCTAAACTTGGAAACAGCCCAATTACCCATCAACTGGAGTCTGGATAAATAAGATTTTTTTTTTTTTTTTTTTTTTTTTTTTTTTTTTTTTTTTTTTTTTTTTTACAAAATGGAGTACCACTCAGCCATAAAGACCAAGAAACTAGAGACATACTCAATGAAATAAATAGGACACACATGAGTAAATTCTGAATAATTTCTCTGGTGTGAAAATTTAAAAGTGCAAATAAGGGTCAAAATGTGTAAATGATATTGTGTAATAGCAAGAAACGGTCTAAAGGTGTAGGGGAAGTGGGAGGGGTAGGGGAAAGTAAGAAGGGAAAAGAAAAAATATGAGAAAAGGAAAAAATGGAAACAAAGTCTTTGTAAATAAGGAAGGGTGGAGGGGGTGAAGGGAGGGCAGGGGAATGGGAAAAAAATAAGAACCAAGATACATCATTTAAGGTACAAGATCCCAATGATGAATGTAACTATGTTGTACACCTAAATTGCACCAATAAATTCAATGAGGAACAAAAGCCAAAGTCTTACATGCACACAGGTAGGGCTGTGAGGAGATGTACCACGGGGATCAGTAGATTCATCCACTGTTGTTGAGTTTAGAGCTAAATGTTTTCCTGGGAGGCAGAGCCTGTCAGAGGCACAGCCTGGAAAGATTCATCTCCTTCACTTTCTGCTTCCGGGACACCATGCAGGGAGCAGCTATTCCTTGGTCATGGCCCTGTGCCCACAGCCCTGCCTTGGATCTGGTGAGCAGTCCAGAAACCTCTACAAATTATTTACCAAAATAAACCTCACCTTCTTTAGTTTGAGGGTTTTGGGTATTTTGTCCCAGCACTGAGGGAAGTAACTAAGACACAGTGCAAACGGGAAAACTTTCATAGGATGGCTCTACTTGTATAATTATTTCTGGAAGGAGTACAGTTGGCCCTCCAGCGCTGTGGGTTAGTCATACTCAGATTCCAACAAGCACTGATCCAGAATATTTTTTTTAATTCTAGAAAGTTCCAAAAGTGAAAACTTAGATTTGCTGTGCCCAGGGCTTTATGTCGAAGGCAGGGAGAGAGGTGATGAAGAGGTGTGGCCTGCTGTAGTCTCCCTCCCTGTCGTCACAGACCCGCCTCTCTCCTTTGTGTGGTTTTTAAGCATTGCTCACCTGCCTTCTCAGTCTTACGCTACGTATTCAAGCCCATGATGGTTTCATCTGTACAGGAAACATACAGGACTTTTCTCCTTGTCATTACCCCAAAACCAATAGAGCATTGCTAGTACTTCTCAACATTTACATTATATTAAGAATTGTAACTAGTCTAGAAATAACTCAATATATGGGAGGATAGGTTTCATACAAATACTGCACTGTCTTATATAAAGGACTTGATCATCTATGGAGTTTTTTACCCATGGCAAATACCAAAGGATAAATACAATAAGCGTTTGCTTTAACTGTAATAAAATAAGCTTAAAACTGTGAGGAGATGGGAATGAGATTTTAAAAATAGAAGGGAAAGAAGATGCACTTCTGTGGTATTTTCTAGTTAAGTTTCAGCTGTTCTTTAAGAATCATTTCCACCTTTGATTATTACAGAGGACCATAAGTAAAGAACCATATCCTCCTTTCTTTCCCTCTGCCTTTTCCTCCTGGGAATCTGTCACTCATGCCATGGTTCCTAAGATGTTGGGCTTGAAGTTAGGTGATGAAAAACTAAGTCTCCAAGTCCCATGGATGGGGCCTATACTGAATGACGTTATCAGAAACTTCCACCCAGACATCAGTGGGGCTATGTGGTGCTTCCTCACCCATAAATCCCACAGCATTTTTTAACCTCCATTCTTGTGCCTGGAAAATTTTAACTGAAGAATGAAAAAATGGAAAAGCCCAGATAAAGGAAGGAGGGAAGGTACAGAAGCCTCAGTCGATGTCCCTTCTTCAGCCTTCTGGCTAGGGTTTGACAGCTACCTAGTAAGTGTGGAAACACAGAAACTCCTGAAACTCTTCCATTAAGAATAAGCAGGTCTCTGGGGATGCATGTGTATGGAGAAGGGCGTGAACCTCACAGACCTCAGTTTGGACAGTCCCTTCCAGTTTGGGAAGCATGGGCACAGCAGCAGAGTGACCTCTTCCACATGGTATTTACACAAGAACAGAGGCTTTTCCCGGTGGCTTTCTAGGTGATGGATAAAGGCTGAAGGAAACCAGAGCAGAGGAGGGAGAAGCAGGGAGCCCAAGGATGTGGGTGCAGAGAGCAGAACGATCTGCAGCCACATACAGCTGCTGTGGCCCCTCTGCAGGAGTCCTGGTCTCACTGAAGCAGGTAGTGACAGAACAAGTCTGTGTCTCCAAGTGATGTCCCATGGCAAGAATGACGATCCCACTCAACCCTGGGCCTTATATTTAATCAGGCTCCCAAGGGGAACTTGATCTTCTGACCAAAAGAAGCTTCCTATATCCTTCTGCACTGTGGGAGACCGGGAGCCCATCCTGCCGGAAGTTGTCTCTATCTGTGACTAGAATGGCACACGTGCGCACACACACACACCTCTAATCAGAGAGACTGAGGTGCTGCAGCCCTCATGAACATGATGAATAAATTTAGGAAGCATTCATTATTCAGCAGCAAATGTTAAAAGAAAGGAAACTCTCCCATCGACCTCACTTCATCTTTAAGGACTAAAAGCACTAGCATAGTTACAAAGGAAGGGCTTCCCAAGGTTGTGAAGATGGCTCTCAAAGCAAAACACTGACACATGGTGCCCACGTCTCAGAGGAGTAGGAGACGGGGAACACGGTGCACCCTTAGGTCTTGATGGGGTCGCGTCAAGGCCTTGGCAAACATAGTTTACAACCACACACAAACAACTATGACATTTAAACTTCTCAAGAGACACGACCTTAATTTAACATGAAAGAGAAGGGGAACAATCACCAAGACTGCTAAGAAAATAAGAAACCTGTGGCATTGGCGGGGAGGGGGAAAGGAGAAGGTAATCAAAACTAAAAAGAATTACAATGTGTTGCATGCATTTTTCCAACTCCTCACCCTAATGGGGAATGTTCTCTTTATGTACTGAAAACATGTACTGATTTTTAAAATAAAAATTAATAAGTACAGTTTTTAAAAGAAAATTAAGAGTTTATGCAGTCTATGTGTGTAAAAGCCTACAATATCAACTGAGTTAAGCATATTTTGGGATTGATCATTGTTTTTCCCATAGAACCTCACAAAAAAATAAACATTTTAGACAGATTTTTCCTTTCTCTCTTGTGTTGACAAAGGCATGGGTTAACCCAAGAAAAATAATTTTGAGGAACGTGTTGTTTCTATAAATAGAAAAAAAGATGATTCTGGCATCTGGAAGGCAGTTACGGGGGAAAAAAAGGAACTTCTGTAAAGTTTCGGTGGAATTAAGATAAGGTTCACAGCAAGAGCAGTGAAGAAAAGCAGAAGTAGGAAAATGGCACATTCTGGTAGGAGGTCTTCTCCATCATCCCCTGTGCCCGTCTTCTTTCAGCCTCCAGACCGTGGCACCGCGTTCTGCCTGGAGTTTCAGCTCTGTGGGCGGAACTTATGCCTGATTCACATTACACAGCCCAAATGCCAAAGGACTTCTCCAGTGCGAGGGCTCAGCCATGTTACTCGAAACTGCTCTTGTCTCTTGCTTCCAATTTCTATCTGGTCCATTTCTCAATCTGGCCACCTGCATAATATTTACAATGGCCATATTCGCCTTTGGGCTTAAAAGCTGCAATTTCAAGAAAGGGTTGAGTGGCTTGTTCTTTGATGAGTGGGCCTTGCTTCGCCGTGCATCAGAATTACCTGTAAGATCTTAAAAGTGTGATGGCTGCCTGAGTCCCCACCCCTGCCCCCCAGACTATTCAGACAGGGTGGGGCCTGGCATGTGACATGCAGCTTCGTTGAAAGCCACTGCCTTCTATCAAAGGCTGCATCCCCAGGACACAGTGAGCAAAACGGTGATTCAGAAAATATGGTCAATGTGGATTCATGGCAGTAACATAAAGAACATACATGTGATGTATATGATTAGTATTAAAAGTACTAATAATTACATGAAAAATTCACCACCCAAAATAGTCGACAACATATTTGTGGTACACTGTAGGGGTTGTTGGTATCAAGGAAAAGAGGAAATCTCTGCCGGCTTCAGTTTTAGGGAAGATGCTTTGATTTAAAATGAATTGTATGAAAGTAGGGAAGGAAAATATATGGTCACATTAGCATGGCTGATTTTTCTCATTTTCAGAAACGATTGAAATGTTTATTGCTAATTATTTAGCTAAATAGGAAGAGCTCCTGCGTTTTAAGAACTCAGTAGCATGAGGAAGATGTAGTCATAGAAAACAAACATAAAAGAGCAGCACATTCTTGTCACGTGACACCGCACCTGAGAAAATTAGCTAAAAGAAGGAAAAACGCGTGTTCAGCTTCAGAGAGTTTTGCCTATGGCCAACCAGCTGTGCGGCTTCTAAGCTTGTGGTAAAGTAGCAAAATTGTGACAGAGGGAGCTGCTCATTCGTGGCAGCCAAGGAGCAGAGAGGGAATCAGAGCCAGAGAGGAAGGGCCTGAGCTGCAGCCTCACCACTCTGCCAGCCCCCTGAGCTCTGCTTTTTAGTTTTCCATCTCTTCATAATTCCATCATACTCTGAACCCATTAGTGGATGAATCCAATGGTGAAGTAAAAGCCCTTACGATCCACCCACCTCCAAAACCCTGTCGAGTGACAAGTGAGCCCCCCCAGCACAGAGAATCCGAAGGCATTCTCAACCTAAGCAATAACAGTGTCATTATACTGAAATAATATGTAAAAATACACTACAATCGATATCGTGCATCTCCTCCGGCCTAGAAGGTCCATGCAGGGAACTCTAGCAAAAAATTGGTTTAGGGAAGGATATTTGCACAAGGATGTTTATGGACACATTCGTGGTAAGGAAAGAAAAGGGAAATGATAAAAGAAAAAAGGAAAAAAATAAATATCAATTCATAGAGGCAGATGGAGTGAATTAAGAAACACTTGTCTACAGAAAAAATAAGAAAGATCGATGACATATTGTTCAAAAAGACCACAACAAGTTGCAGTATACTGGATGATTGCAGTTTTTCTGAAAATAGAATAAGAAACAAACACTATTTTCTTGAGTTTAATTTATTTGTATTAGCATAGAGGCTAAAAAGTTCAAAACAAGTTACAACATTGCGCATTTTGGATAAAACTGATTATCTGTTGTGAGAGGCCATCACCATTTTTTAGTGCAATCACCTTTATTTTTTCCTTTTAACAATAGCATGCATTACTTTTGTCATTTAGAAAATCTCATAAAATAAATTAAAATTTTAAAATGTACTATGACAAGTACCTTTCTTGAGGTAGGTACTATGAGAGCACTAGTGCACTATGTAGTTGTGTTTTCCTAAATCAGTTCAGTTAAAAATTGTGTGGTAGGCACTGATAGAATCAAGAAGTATTTTATGAGTATCAAGTGAGAGAAATGGTAGATGATACAAATACAAAACACCGATTTTCTGAGGAATTTGCACAGGAGAGGAGACAAAACTCGATCTGCATATACTTTGCTCACTTAATTTGGAAACTGATGATTTTTACTCAAGATTGAAACCACACGGATCTCAATGTTCTTTCTTCCAAAATATAGTGATGCACCTGTCTTCTTAAATCGTGCCTTTCCCATAGAGGTTGCCATCGGTGTAACCAAACTGCACTGATGAAAGAAACTCGACTGATTTATTTAAAAGCCATCAGTGCACATTCTAATATTTTCTGTTTTCCCAGTCCGCTCCCTGAGGATGAGCAGCGGCCAGTAGAGTTTCTCTTGCCAGATTCAGGTTAACGAAGAAGCAGAGAGGGGAGTCGCAATAATTTCTCAATGATACAGATTATTTATCATTTTAGAGATCCTCCCCGGAAAGAGTGCCCATTTGTATACCAGTTACTACCTACCTGGGTTCTTCAAGGCATGGCTATCTTATTACATGATTTTAGTGACATAAATGACAAAATCCATTTTTGACCCAAGGTAATAGCTTTACATTTTGTGAAATTCGATAAGCTGATGTGTTCATAGTGCTAAACTTATAACAGCAAGTTTTATTAATGTGAAGAAACATAATTTAATCAATATAAATTATGTTTTATGTGATGCCATAAGAATTGTACTATATTTAAAGGCAATATATTCACACTCTCCAATGATTGGACCTTCACAGGTTAATTGGCTCATTGGTGTTGCTCCCTTGTGCTCCCTGTTGATTCACTGAAGCTTGCTAGAAGTTTTGAAATTAGAAGTAGGTTGTATTAGCAAGTATTATTAAAGACAGTGCCCACTTTTTTATCACAGTAGCATTTTCAAGTGATGTTAACTACTAGGGAATTTCAAGCAGTGAGTAGAAGAGAATATTTCTGGAGAAATAAGAAACTTGCATAAATATGGGTTTGGCTTCCAGGTTGAAGCGGAAGCCAACTTCACGGATTTAATTTTGTTCTACAAGGCCATGAACTCACAATAAAACCATGAACTAATGTTAAAGCAACACTGGGCCTGTGTATAAATTTGGATCAACCTATGTATGGCTGGACGGCTCATGTTGAAGTAAATTGTGTTTGCAAGACAGATGAAAGCCCTGCCGATCTTGGGACCCATTTCAATGGGTGTGCACCAAGAGGCCTACATGGAATCAAACAGTCTGCCCAGATTCAGTGTGGGGCGAAGCTGTCAGATTTCACACAGTTTCTGTTGCCAATGGTAAGTACTTTTCAGTCAGTGTGGACCATAAAATTGTCATGTTTTTCAGGATTGAAGCTTAGACTTAAAAGAAATTTAACATTGGAACAAAAAGGCAAGCATCTAAATTCAAAACCAGTCCAAAGCTTTAACGCTTTCATAAATAGAATATGCATTATATACATGCATACAAACACACATATGATAAATATATATATATATGTACTATATATATGATATGTACACACATATATATGAATATGCACACTAGTTCATTATATTTGAAGTCAATAAAAGAAAAAAGGTTATAGTGTTTTTTCTAGTAATAGTGAAGATCAGACCAGGTGTTTCATATACATTCTCTTATGATTCATATAAATATCTGATTAAATAACTGTAATTCCATTTCATAGCTAAAACCAAAGAATTTGAAGCAAGAGAATTTCAGGGACTTTTATAAAAAGCATAACAATATTGGATTGTAAGATAAGGTAATACAACTCCAGATTCTGTTTCTTCTAGCTTGTAACTTTTTATGTCTATAATTCTGTCACTTAACTAAGAGAAATGCAATTATGAAATCACCAGCCTCAGCCAAAAATACACGTTTTGATCCACTTGAAATGAGATAATCTTTGGATGAGGCAGAAAATGGAAAGAAATGAGGAAAGTGTGTATTATAAGCTTAATTAAGATATTACCTAAAAAGCTAGAAGCAAATACATAGAGGGAAGGGTCATGCAGGGGAAAAAATTCAAGGTTGGAAGAATTGGGCTGTATTATGCCGTGGAAACTATGAGGATTTTTCTGAAATATATGGCTCTTCTACATTAAAAGAAAAAAAATAGAATAACAGGCTAACATTACATTCAAATAGAATCTAAACTATCTTGAATCAATTTTTTATTCTAACTTAATATGCCAACCTTCATCTACAAAGCAAAAAAGGAAGTCTAATGTTCTATTTTTCTACATAATGAAGTTTCATTCCTTTGTGTCACCAAGTGGGTATCATGAGCTCCATGCGTTTTACTGAAAAGTGATCTTTAGCTGAAAAAGGGAAAACAGACTTTAAAGGTCTTAATCACATTTGCAGATGAATTCATTATTTTCTCAGTTAAAGTAAACCTTTGAAATCCAAGATTTTATTCAGGTATAAGAAAAACATAATAGATGCCAATTAACCAAATGTCCACAAACATATAACCAAGAATGTTCTACCAGTCAAAGATAAAAAAGTTTCCTGAACTTACAATTACAAACCCTCAACTCGGAGAAAGTGTATGCATACTTGGAACGGAATGAGTTTTAAGATGAGAAAGGTCATGCTAACATTTCCCCTCCAATTCCCTTCTAAATTAATCCAGCATATTGCTCATGCTACATTTTAAAGGACACGCATTCAATTTTTAAAAATCCAACATTATTTGTTTTGAAAATATTAGAAAATACCTAATTTGTCGTTATACAAGGTGGGCTATTTGGATCAACTGTACTATTATTAGAAATAAAATATGAACAAGTATTTAATTTCATTAAAATTAAAAACGAAAACAATTTGTGAAATAAACTGAGACGTTGGGGAATGAAAAGTAAAACTCTATTTACTCTTGTGTTATTTAATTGGCTAAAAGTCTACAAATTTGGGAGGAAATTCATGTGGAGCCATTGTATTTAAGGTGAAGGAGACTGTAGGAGTCTTAGCCCAGGAGAGGCGATTCAGCCAGGGTAGAAAGAGGAGGAAGGAGGCCACAGAGCTGTACTCAAATATTGGAGGGTCTGCTTGTGCAATAATTAAGCATTTCCCACGGCACTCTAATGCGGTGAGACTCACACTATTTTGTACCTGGTGTGGCGGTTAACTTCGTGTACCATCTTGAGAGGGCTGAGGGACCCCCAGGTACACGGAGGGGAAACCGTTATTTTGGGGTGAGCCCAGCAAAGCCACATTTACTGAGCTGCTTTCAGCAGCACCTTCTTGCTTCTTCCCCTCGTGACTGAAGGGGCAAGGGAACCTCCTCTGGTCCCTTTCACAAGGGCACTAATCCTATCTGTGAGCGCCCCATGCTGCTGACCTTATCACCTTGCACAGAACCCTGTCCTACAACCGAGGCCTTGGGAGCAGGGTGGGGGGATAAGGACACATTTGGGGGAAACTAAATTCAAATCACAACTGGAAGAGTGTTTACAATTCCTACATCTAGACCCACCCCCGGACAACCTGATTCCAAATCGAAAGAGTTCCCGGGAAGTAACACTTTCAAACATAGAGAAATGATTGTGATGAATACAGATAGTAAATTATACTCTGAAAACCAGTGGAAGAAGGGGGAAGGTAGCACACATATGTGAATAACAAAACCTTAGCTAATAATCCTCAGGGTATTTGACCCCCATCAGTAACAAACCTGGGCAGCAACACTGTTTATCGGGATTAAAAATGTATTCGGGTCAGGTCTCCTTTCTTCCCAGTCAGAATCTTCAATATCCCACAAAAGTTGAAACTCACTAAACCATGTGTTCTAACACTAGTATTGATCAAATTCTATGCTTTTGAACTAGCTTTCGTTGGCTTGAAATTTAGAATCTCAATTTAGCATCTCTCACAGTTCTCAGAACAATATTTTGTAGTTTTTAATGCATCTTAAAAGTTCAGGATGTTTGCTGAATTTCCTATTTTATTCACATACTGAGAAAGCAGCTAAAACACAGTCCTCCTTCTCTGCCTGGCTGGATGCTAACCCAAGACCTGCTAACACGATCAGGGACTCATGGGTCCCTCCCTCCCCACTGCTTCTCATTGACTGCTCTTGGCCTCCATGCTGCTGAGCTCATGGCCTGTGCTCTCTCTCTCCCCATGCGACTTCATGGGCAGCAGCCTTTGACTCTGTTGTTCATTCCTTCCACCTTCAAACTCTTCTCCTGGTTTCTAGAACAGGCATCGCTTTGGTTCTACCTTCAATCCGAATGCTTCCTCCTCCTCTCCCGCCATTTCTACACTCAGTGGCCCAGTGTTCGGTCCTTACACTCTGACTGTACACACACACGCACGCAC
>NW_022900943.1:6658217-6698158 GCF_012274545.1 Fukomys damarensis | reverse complement strand
TTGCTGAATTTTGAATTTCCTATTTTATTCACATACTGAGAAAGCAGCTAAAACACAGTCCTCCTTCTCTGCCTGGCTGGATGCTAACCCAAGACCTGCTAACACGATCAGGGACTCATGGGTCCCTCCCTGCTTCTCATTTGTTCAGGATGTTTGCTGAATTTCCTATTTTATTCACATACTGAGAAAGCAGCTAAAACACAGTCCTCCTTCTCTGCCTGGCTGGATGCTAACCCAAGACCTGCTAACACGATCAGGGACTCATGGGTCCCTCCCTCCCCACTGCTTCTCATTGACTGCTCTTGGCCTCCATGCTGCTGAGCTCATGGCCTGTGCTCTCTCTCTCCCCATGCGACTTCATGGGCAGCAGCCTTTGACTCTGTTGTTCATTCCTTCCACCTTCAAACTCTTCTCCTGGTTTCTAGAACAGGCATCGCTTTGGTTCTACCTTCAATCCGAATGCTTCCTCCTCCTCTCCCGCCATTTCTACACTCAGTGGCCCAGTGTTCGGTCCTTACACTCTGACTGTACACACACACGCACGCACACACACACACACACACACACACACACACACACACACACACTCCGCCATAGATCACTTCCAGATATCCATCAACAAAAACTGCATGCTCTATTTTCAAAATATATCCCACTGCCAACCACTTCACACCTGTTCATTTCCATCCTCCTCTTGTCTCACCTGTACTGTGGCACTAGCCTCTTAATACCACCAAAGTTCCTGCACTAGAGTCTATTCTCAGTAAAACAGGGAAGAAAATCATTGTAAAACACATGTGAGATCAAAACCATCCTCCACTAAGAGCCACAGCTATCACTGTGTCTCAGAAGAAGGCCCCACATGATGCAGTCATTCGTGACTACGACAAACTCATCTCACGCTGCCCCACCTCTAGCCTGGCAGACCTCCTTCCCTTCCCACCTATCCTGCCAGGCAGGCATGCACACACGCAGGCACACACATCACAGGGCACTTGGGCTCGCTATCACCCAGGACTTTCATCCTAGCTGACAGGCACACCACCCCCTCATCTGTCCTTTTCAGGCTTTTGTACCAGGGTCCCCTTCCCAATGAGGCCATTTCTGGCCACCATAGTCTTTACTGCCATCTTGCCTGCTATTTATCAATGTACAGCATTGTTTCTTATTAATTATTTCCTTATGTATCTCCTCCAACTACAATGCAAGTTTCATGAAGGCCAGTATTCCTGCCTGATAGTCCTCAGCAACCAGGAGATCAATAAATACTCTTAAAAGACTGAGATACTAAAATAAATATAAACCACTTGAACATCGTGAATATTCTGCATATACACATGCAGAACTTCCCAAAACCACAGTTGGGACAACTGTGCTTGGTGATTAATTATTATAAAGCAACTGGTTTCAAATATCACAAAGGAGCTTTGCAGACAAAAGGGATGAGACTGCATTGCCCTTAAGACATAAGTTTTAAACTAATTTTCCAGGTTAGTATATATATCCTGTCTATAAACACACATCCCCAAACAGGCTCACTTTTACAGACTACTAATTACCACACCCCCAAACACACACACGTATGCACCACATGACCTGACTTCTTTCTAAAAACCACAGTCCACAGTTCCCAGCCTCCTTTCTATCAAATGACTAAGGCCTTGAAAACAGGATGTGAGATTGTGCTTGTGTTTCTATAAATTATATAAATAGTCCTTAAAAGAACTGGACAATGCCCATACGTGTCTCTTTCTCAGTTTTCACTGGATGAAATAGGGATGTGTGAAGAACCATCTCGTTCCCAACAAGTGGCTGAAGGTAGCGCTTTCAAATAGTACAGTCACAAGGCAGGAGAACCCAGCCAATTCTGTTGAGCTGCCAAAGTTGCTACTCTAGACTG
The DNA here is from genome assembly GCF_012274545.1 of Fukomys damarensis. NCBI lineage: Eukaryota > Metazoa > Chordata > Mammalia > Rodentia > Bathyergidae > Fukomys > Fukomys damarensis. The sequence continues at coordinate 6,696,258 of NW_022900943.1, read as the reverse complement.
TTGCAGGAGAGAAAAAAAATAAATAAGACTCTGTCTAAGCCAAATGTGTTGATTAGTAGCCAGTTCCATGTTCTAAACAATATATAGCATTTTTCTAGGTGAAATTCTAAAAGAAACTCTAAAGGAAATAAAGCATCCAATGTTATGATAAAACTTTGGAAGTGGTTTGTTTAGAGACAAATCAGTCATTTAGAATTAGGAACTCTAAAACATAAACATATGTTGTTAACTATTAATAATCACTTTTTGGAGATTACATTTATGTAACATCATTTAATCTTTACATTAACCTCCAAAAGTAGAAATTGGTATGTACATTTTGCACATGAAACTGATAGGGCTCAAAGTTGTTAAAATTTTTTAAGGTAACAAACACTTCAACGGAGTGCTAGAACTCAGAGCCGAACTGCATGAGCATTTCTAAAAGTCTACATTTTCATTCTCTGCTCTTTAGATAAGATGCATGCCCTCCCTCCAGGGGTCTTGGAGAGTTTACAAGGAAACCCTTGGTTGACTGTGTGACAAACACGTCTCTACACTTTTTGCCCCAGACTGGAATCATGATTCAAAACCCTGAGCAACGGATGGAATAGCTATCAAGTGGAGGCCTAATCCCCAACTTGGACTTGAATTTCCAGAGGAAGATATTTAATCTGCCTGGACCTTAACCTGTTGGTCTAGTTCCTGCTGTAAGGTAAAGCCAATAACCGAGTCTGTTTAAGTGAGCAACAAAAGCATTGGCATTAAGTGGAAATTGGCAACCCAGACAGCATTCCCATTCATGCAAGCAGTCTGGAGTTGAAAGCAAACTCTAAATCCAAACAACACATACACAGTCCAGATTCAATAATTCCACAGATGTGGTTACAGAGTGGATTAATAAATTTTAATGTCTCTTCATCCTGACTCGGAGGTGGTAATTCATTCCAGAAGTTTAACAGAAACAAAGCAAAGCCAACTTACAGTCTCAAAACGTTTACGTGTTTATGCATATATATGTACGTAACCGAGGGAAATTTCTTGCAACCGGGTAAGCTAGCATCAGCCAGGTTGAAAGGAGCTCTGACTGCAAATCAGCGCTCAGCTAACCTAGGTCACAGGAATCACCGTGGTTCCTGACACAGCCAGACTGGATCCTTCCACACTGGCAAGGGCTCAGCCTCAGACTGTGGGAGCACTGATGGAGCACAAAGACCTGACTTTCTAGATGGCTGTGTCTGCCAGCACCTTGGTTTGACATCAACTTCGAGTGGATCCCACAGCCTTGACATTTGGCTACGTGAAGAAAAAGAATGCCTTGCTTTATAAATTCTCCAACTCGCCGCCATGGCCCCTGTGTCTTCCATGTTTTCATTTACAGAATCGTAGCTCCAGGTCCCCCTTCCCACCTCTCTGCTTTTCCGTCTCCTTTCAGTTTCTTCTAACTTCCATAAATATTCTCAAAGGCTCAAGGGGTTTTGGTCTTCTTTGGATTATATTAAATCAAGGAAATATTTTGAGAACAAGCTAAACAGCCAAGCAAGAACAATGGACACCTATGATTCGATTCTCTTATCTGTAAATGACCAGATAATTTGCCTCTTCCTCCAAAAATAACCTTTCATCTTTGTCCAGTATTTGGAAAATCTAATTTACTGTTGTAAGTGTTTCCAGCGCTGTTTTTGTTCATTTCATATTGGGGCATCTTGGAGGTACCCATGGTTTATATATTAGGTATCTGCCAGAAAATAATCTGTAATAAGCTATTTTTGTCTAATTTATGATGTGAGGCATTGTATGGGTTGCAAGTAACTGAAATCTGTTGGTAAAGAAAAAATTACAAAGACTATCTGAAGATTAATAAAGTGTATAAGAAAGGCTTTCAGAGTTCATTTTCTCTTTGGGGGTTTCTTTTTATCTCACTTTTCCTATGCATAACTACAGAAAATCAGAAATAATTCCATGTGTACTGTTGGAAATATGGCAGAAAGTGAAAAAAGATTGTGAGAGTACAGAAAATGGATCAAACACATAATGAACTTTGTTTACTTTTTAAGCAGATAAGTCTCTGAAAATATGTCTCTATAGCTTAGTTCCTGTCTCACTCACTACACATTTTTCTTTGAGCAAAACACTCTGAAATGTTTCATTTTTTGGATTCTTGAGTTGCAGTTTTTACCTCCCTTATAACTACTGGTTGACTGAATGCCCCCCATCAAAACAAAAAGATATAGACTAGAGATGGCATTTTTGAACTTGAGGAGGAAGTTCAAAGTGTGCCATGTTTTTTACATGGAACATGTGCTATCTTTTATATGATTTTTTAATGTTATGTTAATCCCATTTTTAAAGTTGATGCCCCCAGTCTCCAATAACCAGACACACAAAAGGACAAAGGAGCAAAGGGAAGTGGCTCTCTTATACTTTATCATCCAAGAGAGGCTGAGTCTAAAATTCTGCAAGCCTATTTCAATCAAGTTGATTTCTTTTGACTTAACATTTTATAGGTAAGCCCACTACATACAGCGGTGCATACGATGATCTTGCAGTGACATCTTTAAGGCTGTCTGCCTCTTTGGTATTTGTCATGTCAGTTATATTCATACTGTGAACGTGATGGCTTCTTGGAAGGAGGAATCTCAAGTGGGATCCCAGTTTCCGAATTTTCACAGGTAAAGAAACTGACCCCTGAGCCAGCAAGGATGCCTGCTCTCAGCAGTAGAAACCCCATACACCTACCTTCTAAATCTCCTTCTCCAAAGCTCAGCAGAAGGAATCAACAGCTGTTCAGTAACATTCGCGATACCAATTATAGGCGCTTGAAACAAAAGATTTATCTCCTTATTCATAAAAATATGAAATGAATGTATTATGATACCAAATCTGCCCATGAGCCATGCAGTTTAATTACTCAGCAAACAGTTTGCTGCATTTGAAAAGATTGAAAGGGAGGGCAGGGGTAAGCGGAAAAAATGAGAACCGAGACCTGTTGTGTAAAGGTACAAGATCCCAGTGATGAGTGTAACTGTACTGTAGACCTAAAATGTACCAATAAACTCACTGAGGGAAAGAAAAAGATTGAAACTTTTGCCCAGAATTCAGCAAAGCAAAAGACATGACCAAAAAGAAGTCAGTAAACTTCTGCGAATTAGATGAGAACTATTTATTTTGTCTGATTTATTGACAGAATGATGATTTATGGCCCCAGTTCTTACAATGTCAGCAATTTCCATGGAAGAAGATGTTTACTTCAGGAATATAGGCAGCATTATTTTATTTCAAATCATCATCTGATAGAGAAAGTTTTAAATCATAGGGTAAGTAAAGCTTTACTTTTTCATACAAGTCATGAACAACAAAGTCTGCCGAGCCTTGCAGGTGCTATATCATGCACAAAACATAGAGTTTCATCCGAATAAGATTTTACTTGGCAAAGAAGCTACCCCACTCAAAGAGCTCTGTATATTCCCAAAGAGACGCACAAAAATAAGGATTCTTCCTCAGTGGCATTAGTGAGAGTGCGACAGAGGAAAGCCAGGAGCCCGCTTCACTCAAAGAAAGACAAAAGCAATTTCTTTCCGTGGTTGCCAGTTCTTCTGTGGCCTTCTTCTAAACTATCAGAAAAATGTCAATAGTCTGATGTTTCTGACATTGGTTGACCGAGCTGTTGCTTCCAAATTCTTTTCTCATTCCTGGTTGTAAATCAAGCCAAGAGACTTCACTGTGCTCTTTCAGATTGTGGCTTCCTTGGAAAAGGATGCTCTCAGCAACATTCAAGAAAGAGGTTTAATGTTTCAACACATCAAGGATTTTTTTTAATCCATAAATTTCAAGATGAAAGCACTTTTCATAGAAAGCTATGTACCACTCAGTATGTTTTCACACTGGGTAAACGTGAACTATGTAACTAGATTGGTTTCATTTTCCTACAATAAAAAGCTTTGTGATATGTAGGCAGTGCTTTGAGACGATGCTTTTTGATGACAGAGTATGTGAATTTTTTGCATAGTTTTCTTTTCTGTGCTTCATAATTAAGTTAGATTAAATGCAAACAAAGACAGATATCCACGAGCCCAATGTCCATTTATGTTTTATTTAATTTCTATAATCAGAAAAATGCTGTAGAAATTACATTTTAACATAATGATTACATTCATCCAAATTGTAGGCTAGCTTCTCCAGATACACTGCAATTGTTTAGGGTGAAAAATCCTCTAATAATATGATTTGACATAGAATCAATTTATTGAAAAAAACAAGAGATATCTAAAAATAGATAAAACTGAATGTGGCTCATGGACCCCTAATTAAGAACTCTAGCCTATGATAGACCTTTTATTCTAGTATCTGCTATGTTCGAGGATGTCAAAGCAAAAGAAAAAAGAAAAAAAAAAGGCTTAAATTTTCATTTTAACTAAATTCTCTCTCTATACTCGAGAGTATGGACTATACCCTCAATACATTGTGGGAAAAAGAATAATTATTTTATCTCAAACTGACCCAATCCTTATAAGAAAACTTTTCCTAAATACACACACCATTCACTGGAGCTCCCCAGGACACTGCTAAGAACTGATAATCATGATAATGACTACGCAGCTCCAAATTGCAGAAAAGGTCAATGAATTATCAGAACTGTTGAATCCTGAAACATTTGCTTAGAAACCCACGTGACTTCAGGGTCTCTGCGGTGCTCTATCATCTGGCGACAGCGCTCCTTAATCCTTTTCCTCTGATGATTTCTTTTGAAGCAAGCACCTAGTCGGGCAGGAGGGAGGATTTTTTTTATAACTTGCAAAAATTTTGACCATGGCAAGCACTAAAATATATCTTTTATCTTACTCTCTAAATTCTGCATGTAATTCAGTACTTGCCAAAAGTGTTCTTATCATAAAATGAAATGCACATTAATATTTTGTTTTAAATGTTAACCTGTTACGTTGTGTCAGTTCCCATTTTAACCCACCAAACTGGTTCCATCAACCACTAAGAGACTACTCCTTACAGATCAGATGAACCTCATCTAATCTCAAAAGATTCTGGCCTTTTCTCTTCACTGGAAAATTAATGGTCTGGTTCAAATCTGTTTTGAGAGATCTTTTGAAAACGAGGACTCATTCTATTTTTTTGAAAATTTACAACTGTCAGCAGGACCATTCTACTCTCTAAAGCACACTATTCTTTTTGGTCTTAGTTTTTGCTAGTACATGTTTGATTACATAATGATTACATCCATGGCAAGGAATTGGTAAATGTATATAACACATCACAATTCTTTTTCTCCTTCCCTCTACCCCTTTTATTTTTCCAGGATCAGATTCATTTATTTATGTCCTTATAAAGTTAATTATTATATATGCAGTCTCTAAAGCACACTATTCTTTTTGGTCTTAGTTTTTGCTAGTACATGTTTGATTACATAATGATTACATCCATGGCAAGGAATTGGTAAATGTATATAACACATCACAATTCTTTTTCTCCTTCCCTCTACCCCTTTTATTTTTCCAGGATCAGATTCATTTATTTATGTCCTTATAAAGTTAATTATTATATATGCAGATTAGCAACAGACTAATAGCCAAAAAAAAAAAAAAAGGACACAAAAGACAATTAGATTAAATCAAGGTATATTTTTAGATACGTTGTCCATACTGGATTACAATAGCTTTTTTTTTTTCCTTTTTTTTTTTTTCTCCTTCCCTCTACCCCTTTTATTTTTCCTGATTAAATCAAGGTATATTTTTAGATACGTTGTCCATACTGGATTACAATAGCTTTTTTTTTTTCACTTTCTTTTTATTTTCTTTTATTTTACCCTTTATTTATATATTGAGTTTTTCGGGTAAGAAAAACCATGGGACTTTTAGGCTTGTGTGTCCGTTACTTTGCTTACCATTACGGTCTAGAGATAAAGCACATTATTTTTCAGATAGCCTGGATTATCACTGTTAGCTGATTCGTAGATTTAATTCTAATACTCACAACATGACTGCAATGTAAGTTGCATGACTTCCATTTCACATTGGACTGAGATGCAGCTCACCAGGCAAAGGGCTGAAGGACCCGCCCCGGCTCCGGAACTGACTGCGCAGGGCTGTGGTCTCGGGGCCTTCGAGCCCAGCCGCTCAGGAGCTCCTCGTCTTGGCTGCCTTGGTGACGCCCCCACCCATGCCAGCTGTTTCCCTTCTTACGGGTGCTCACGAAACGAGTCTCTAAGCCGCAGGCTGAAGAATGAGCATAATTTCTCGTGTTGATACTTTTACGGAAAATTCTGTTAGTCACCCTAATAAAACATAAGTAAGAAGGGCCGGGGAATTCAGCTCAGTGGTTCCACCGCCTGCCTGGCAAGTGCAAGGACCTGAGTTCAATGCCTCGTACAAAAAACAAAAACAAACAAACAAACATAAGTAAGGAACATAAAGGTCCTCCCACCAAAACTCTTAAAATCTGCAAACTAAACCCCATGAGGACAAGAGCAGACATGCCTCCAGGGTACGCCAAGGACAGACCTGTGAGCTATTTGCAGTTTTGCAAAAATGTTTGATATTGACTCAGATCAAGGAGTGGTTTTTGGTCTGGGCCTTCAAAAATACAAAGTACTTCAAAGGGCAAAACTGCAGGCAAGTTTGCTTTTGCTTTGGTTTTCTGAGACTCATAAAAGGAACTTGAGACAAAGTATGGGAAGAAAGGAAGTTTAAGTGTTCGAACCTCTCACAGGTAGCTCAGTGCCACAATGAACAAAATAAAGAGGAAAACGAGTTTAGAAGTTCAGGAATAAATTACATTTCTGAAGAGACTGAATGTTCTGCATTCTCTGTTCTTTGTGTTTTTTCTTTTTAAAAATGTTTTTCTTACTTTACTAACTTCACCTGAAAATGTAGATTCTGGCTGGATTTAGTTAGAAAAAAATATATAGTCAAGCAAATACAGTTGTTTCAAATATTTAAATTTAAAACATTATACCAAGTGGCTATAAAGTATGGAAATGAGCATATTTTATTGTATACACACGTGAGATGCACACACACGCACACACACACGCACACCAACAGGTTTATTGACATTACATTGCAACACATAATCTTTGAATGACATTATATTAAAATGTTTTCCAGACCTCGTGATCATCAGTGTTTTGTCACTCTATTGCATAGTTTCTGTTTTGAGAGCAACATACAGATATCAGCCTAAACCACACATTCATTCATTCACAGCAGGAAGAACCTCCAGTTGGAAACTTCAGGTAGACAGCCTCTTAATTCAGTATAAGATCACAGAGCTAACTGGGAAAAGCAAATACATCACACCTCAGAGTATTGAGCTGGCTGGAAAGAACTGGGAACCAAGTGAAACACAGATGCTTTTATCAGCCTTTTATTTATCCTGTTTTTTCCAGAATCAGACTATTATATAATGACACTGATACAAGTTAAATATAAATTTAAATATTTGTAAAAGCCTCATTCTTAAACTTTTCTGTTTCTGTGATTACAAATATCTTGCTTACCCCACGGCTGTATTCAGAGTTAAACCCAAGCTCTGGTTTGCTGGTTATAGCTTCATGTTATACCCATATCAGAGTATAAACAAATAACAACTATGTTATCACAGATATGATACCGATCCATTTTAACTTATAAAGTAAATAATTCTCCAACCTGGTGTAACTATATGAAATCACTCACTACTTTTTTCATTGAAATTAAACATCATGTCCCTACCACCAATGGATAAAAGAAAAATACAAAGGTGGTGTGCTTTGAGTGTTCCGTATTTTAGTAGGCCACTAACGGTGAAATGTGCACCAGTATAGAAATGCTTTCCTCTCTGAACAAGGCTGAGTTTGAAAGTAAGGTTCTTTGCTCTTTTCACCTGAGCTAGTTCTACTGTCTTTTTATCTTTGCTGCCCTCCTCTGGAATTCTTATATCACCTGGTTCTCTCTTCCAAATGATGTGCTCTTTACCCTTGACTTTAGAACTACAGAAGGACATTCACACTTTTTATTTCGGTGCACTTTGTATTACTTTATAGCACTGGTAGGGTAGTAGTGTCGGTGGTTTCAGGTCATCCCTATACTTATCCTATGACTTTCATATTAGTTTGTATCATTTTCAGTGCCACCTGCTGAATAGCTTTGGAAATTGTTCCTTTAGAATATCTTCTGTAAGAATCCTATTTAACTTTTTATTCTACTAAGAAGCATTTTCTTTCCTACCATCTTTTATTTAATAATAACCTTCCTATCATCAGGTTCCAGTACTTACCTGCCCAGTGTACAATGCAGGCTTGAGAAAAAGAGAAACTAAGAGACAGAACTGAGAGCAAGAAAGTGCGGGGCCAGGATGACCAATGCTGGTGCGACAGACAGAGGTCCTGGACAGTCCCAGGCACTGACTTTTACTGGCAATCAGTTGGGGTAAAAGCAGCGTGTGGTTTCTATGGAAATTAATGTAAACAAGGCTCATAAAGGACAAGACAAAGCATTCTCAAATTAGGAACAAAATAGACAAAATATATGACTGTAATCAGAACATTGTCCTTCTAGTCTGGAGGTTTCAGTTGTGGGAACAGAGCTTGGGTGTGAGTTACTACAACCTCAGCGTGTAGGCTTCCGCCAGACGCACTTCTCAAAACGAGCCAGTTGTAGGTTTAACTCTTCACAGCCTGCTGTGGGCATAATGAACATTACAGTCCTCTCCACTCCCTTCTCTCACTGTGTCACCTTTACTGTGTCATGAGTACTGCTCATTTTCACTATGATGAATAACTTAAAAGATTTGGAAAGATTTGCGATGTCTATTCCCTTAACCTGAATTCTATGTAAATACTTCTGTATGCTATATGATGATAGCATAAAGTAGATCTCTGTCGAACCCTACTTTATAAGCTAACATGTCTGCAGCATTTACATAGAGATACAAAAACAGAATGTGGACTTTGTATGTACTTCAGAAAAAAAATTTTGACATCATAATCATACCAGCCAATCAATTCTCTGATTATATTATAGTCACTATCCCATCCTTTTTATAACTATTATAATCTTTATGCACCTTACCTCAGTTCATCTCAACTCCAAATTTGTGTATAAATGATAGAGAACTTTTTAAAATAATCTCAAAACCTACAAAATGTTAGGAAAATGTAAAGGGATTTCTAACAGCAATCTGCTTTTTTTAGTTCAAAATTAACAGATACCAGGGGCATTGACCATGAAGTGGGACATCTGGCCTCATCTCTGACCTTGAACATCTGCTTCCTGTGCACTAGAATAGATAGCTAGACAAATCTGAAGGTAAACTCCCTAACTGCAAGGAATTGCTATGTCTGGGTTAAAGTTAACTGTCTTGTTACTATAGTATGTACATGGGTAATGTGAGCTGAGGAAATGAAACGCAGCCACCTGAATGAGATCAAGGCTTAAAACTTATAAAAGAAGAAGCTGCAACCCAGTAACGGGTCAGTCACTGGCACTGCTTTTAATGTGACCAGCCTTTTGCTGGCAAAATAAACCTTTTATTATTTTACATTATTATTATCTGCATCTCTGTAAGTGTCATTTACCATCCCTTCAGCAATATAAACACCTGTAGTGAATACTCACTGACAATGAATTCTTACCTTCTCTTACAAATGACTCAGTGCTAATTTAACATAATAACAATTTATTTTAATATATTATTTTATTATATTGTAATAATATTTTAACATTCTTATTTGCAAAGATATCTGAAATTGGTACACAATAAATATCATGTATAAAATATTTAAATAAATACTAAGACAAAACTAAAAAAATTTCTAAGAAGTAGAAGACAACTAGAACCCGAGAGCATGCAGTACAGGAGACATTGTGCAGTTGGTAATCAAACGTTACCTCATTTGCCCATAGTCCTGCTCAGTCAGCAAGAGACCCTGCTATGTAGTGGCTCAGACTAAAAGCAAGAAAATTTTTAAAGCCAGCCGGGCGTGGTGGTGCACGCCTGTAATCCTAGCACTCAGGAGGCTGAGGCAGGAGGATCACTGTGAGTTTGAGACCAACCTGGGCTACATAGTGAGTTCCAGGGCAGTCTCAACTACATAGTGAGACCCTGTCTCAAAAAAATATATATATATTTTTTTAAAGCTAGAATCAGGTTATATTTGAGAAACTTCAACACATACTTAGCTTTTCTGAGCTCTAACTTTTCACCTAAAAAGTACATGAAAGTAGCATTCAAAACAAACCTTAATCTGAGGAGTAAAATAAGATGGTTTATGACAATTCAATGATTTAACAAAATGTTGCTGAATGGCTGTGTTTCAAAATGCTCTAAGCCTTGGAGATGCAGCAATGAGCAAAATAATCAAAGCCTTACTCTCTCTGATCCACCAATCTAGTGAAGAGGAACAATGAATCAAATAAACGCATATGATATACAGGGTGATAAGTATTATAAAAAAATGAAGCCGGGGGGATAATAGAGTGACTGGCGGGCACCTGGATCCAAGACGTCACTGAGGAACAACGACGCTGCAGAGAGCACCGCAGGGCGTGCCGTGAACCGCTTGAACACCTACAGCAGACTTCCTAGAAAGAGGAGCAGTTCTAAAGGACCTGAAGCCCAAGCGCGCTCACTGGGTTCCAGGGTGTCAGGCAGAGAGACCTCACTCGCAGGCCCCGCAGACTAAGTCAAGGCTGATGCAGTGCGCTCTCCGCGACGCCCTCAGAGAAAGGCGGTGATGTGCTCTGCTCTGTGCTCCTGTGTGAGACAACTGGCTGCGGCCCGGGAAGCAGACATAGGGTAACAAAGCACAGGGGACAGCAGGGTGATGCTTCACACAGTGACAGGGACAGCTAGCACTGATACGGATGGTCAGAAGGGGCCATATTTTCGGTATGTGTAGGTGACGAAGCCATCGGATCTGCTGATTTACTGGTAGTGAAGGTGAAAGAAAAATAGGTTTTTGATATCAAAACTTTTGGCCTATGTAACCAGCAAATAATATCTCTGTCCAATCTGAGAAAAATATAAAAGTAAGACGTTCTAGAGAGGAAAAAAAAAGAAAACAAAGAGTCCTCCTGGGACATTTTATGTGTGATACAGATAGCAGATACCCAAGTTAAGTAGCTGTATGCACAAGTCTGGACTTTGGGAGAACAGTCTGTGCTGAAGACATAAACTGGGAGGCAGGAGGTAAATCCACGAGGCTGGAAAAGATTATTTAGGACTAAGTGAAAACCGGGAAAGTTCCAAGAACCAAATGCTCGCATATTTCAGTGTTTTAAAATGAAGGGAAAGAGGAGGAAGCAGTGAAGCTGATGAGAAGGAAAAGCAAAGGAGAAGCAAGAAAGCTGCACCTCAGATGCCTGAGAGCAGAACTTTTGAAAGGGCTGGGAAAGCAACTGGAAGCTGAGGCTCCAGCACAGCGGGCTGGCGGCGAGACGGTGAGCTGGCTGCGTGCTCGGCAGCACAGAGCACGTGATGTCCGCACGAGTTGTGTGAGAAGCCTGCAATAAAGGAAAACCACAACAAAAGGAGAAGTGGATCAAGTGAACATACAGAACTTCTGGTACATTCTTCTCAGAAAGGAAGGCAGGCACACAGCATTACCTGGAACAGCAGTGACAGGTGAAAAGGGTACCCCTCACTTGGCCAAAGTGTCCCCGGTGATTTCTTTCCCTGATCTCGTATCCCCTTGAGCCGGCCTGCAGGGGGATGGAAGGTGTGTTCGGAGCACCGCAGCTCCCCTCGGTCCCCTTGTTGTGTCAGAGTGGGGGAGATGTTTGATTCCCAGAAGCGGGGCTGCGTGGCCAGGTGAAAAGCAGCTGCACTGCATAGGTGCGCTCGAGCAGGAGCCAGACAGCCTGCCTGAACACAATCAAAACTGACAGCCACACATTTGTGAGCTAAACCATGGCTATTTTAAGACACTAATTTTGGGGAAGGAACAATAACAAACTGAGAAAGATGGGAGTTTAGAGTATGTTTGTCTCTTTGTTTTTGTGATACTAGAGACTGAAGTCAGGGCCTCCACACTGAGCTACACCCCCAACACTTTTTTAATTTTGTATTTTGGGATAGGATCTCACTACATGGGCTTGAGCTTGTGATCCTCCTGCCTCAGCCTCCCCAAGTACTGAGCTTATAGGAGTGCACCATGGTGCCAGTCTGAGTTTGGAGGATTTCATCATTGTTGGGGTTCTTTGCTTTCACAGGAGACATCGTGACATGTTTGCTGATGTGAACAATGTACTTGTAAACAAGAGAGTGGTGTTGGGATGAGGAACAATTTCCAGAGCAATGTGCTGAGGCGGTCAGGGTGTTGGGTTCAGTCCCGGGGTGGGGCGGTGGCCTATACAGGAGCATGAACAGCGGTGACAGGGTGTCACAGATACAGTAAGTGCTCAATAGGTGAAAGTTATGAAAGCTGATGTAGTAAGAGTGTAGCTCACTTCAGAGACACCGATGATACATCTAGAAATGGAAAATCATTTGTGGTTCCACAGTCCTTTCTACAATAGTTACTAGGACTCTGCCATTTGCTTTGTGTGGAATTCCTTTCTTCTTTACTTCCTTATATGCAAATGCAGATCATCCTTTTTTGGGGGGTACATTTCATCTTTCCGTGAAATTTTCCTCATTTTCATACTTTGAAGCAACCATTCAAATCTGGTGCAAGGCATCTGTGTTCTTCAGTGGTGCATGCGCACTGTGCTTGCAGGAGGGTGAGCGAGTAACTGGGGGCCCATGCTTTCTCCAGAACTCCATCCTACAAGGCGATGCCCGGCCGCAAGAGGGACAGCCACCGAACCTCACATGTCCTGAACCGTTTTCATGTACAGAGCAAAGGTGAGTGGAGAGAGGGTAAGAGTCATGCCCACGTGCCAGGCCTAGCTGCCTTTGCTCTGCCACCAGGCAAAGCTCTTTGTAGCAAAGATCGGGAGAGGTGGAAAAATGCCACTCTTCCTGGAGGTGTTTGGCTGCTACTCAGGGAGAGACAGTAACTTGTTATCCAAAAAATCCTCCGCTTGTACAAGACAGCTTTGTTTTCACCAGGGCCAGAGAGGCAGGGCGCATGCTCTCCCACACACGGCAGAGAACAGGCAGGAATGAGGCGCGAACCCTACTCTCCAGGCCAGGGGACAAGACCTGGGGAGATGGAGAGTGAGCAGGAGAAGCAGCTCCATGCCTTGCCCCAGGAAGTGACCAGGAAAGGCGTGTCCAGAGTGAGGGACAGCGCAGAGGGGCCGCTCCTGGCAGCCAGGAAAGAGGGGGAAAGAGGGAAAGGGAGAGAGAGGGTGCTCCAGGGGCTCGCCCAGGGGACCCAACTTCCTGACACCGGTCTCCACAAGAGGCCACAGCTTTAGCACCAAGCCTTTAGGGGACACCTAACACTCTAATACAAAACTCTACAGCTCACCACAGAGAAAAATCAACTTTCAATGGATGATACTCCTAAGTGGAAGAGTTGAAGATGTAAAAGCTCTAGAAGAAAACAGTTTAAACCTCAATAAGAAGAAAACCAAAAGAAGATACAAGAATGACACAAAATAGCAAATAAAAGATGTTCATCATATTTAATCCTCAGGAAAATGTAACTTTTAAGGCCACTATGAGATACTACTATACAATCACTAAGATTACTAATGGAAGGGTCTGAGCAGAGCAAATCTTGGAAAGGATGTGAAAAGAATGAAATATTACTCTTCGTTGAGGGGAATACAATGGCATAGCCACTTAGAAAAACATTTATGTAAAATACATTTACAGTATGAGCCAGCAATTCTACTCCTAAGTATAAACCCAAGAAAACTGAAAGCATGAAGTTGCACAGTCACCTATAAGCAGTTTTAGTTGCCCTAGCTGTCAACGTCTCAAATGTTAAACAACATAAATTTTCTTCAACTGGTAAGTAGGTATTGATTTGTCTTCAAATGGAATGTTATTCAGCAATGAAAAGGAACAAAATACTGACATGTACAACACAAGGGTTGTTTCTTGAAAGCATTAACCTGAGTAAATTACAGACATAAAATACATACACTGTATGATTCTATGAGTGATATTCTAGAAACATCCAAAGCACAGGAACAGAAAATAGCTAAGTGGTTTCTAGTAGTCAGGGATGGGAGAGAAGACAGACTGAAAAGTCACATAGAAATGTTTTGGAGAAATGAAAACCCATACCTTGATTGTCACGGCGTTATACAAATGTATCCATTCATCAAAGCAGCTAAGATGTCATTTATGTAAAATGTATCAAATCAAAGAGAAGAAATTATAAAAATGTCAACACTTAACTTTCTTCAAGCTTTGCCAACACCCAGTGCAAGGGTCAAGCCAGATGTGCTACGTCCATGCACAGGTCCAATTTACTGACCCTCAGTGCCTTGGAATTCCTGGGTCACGACTTGTTGTGAACAGAGATGGACCAGGTGCCCCCTGACTTCAGAACGTCTTCTCATCTCAGAGAAATAGGCACAGCTGATCATACATACGTCCCACCACAGGGAGGAGGGGAGAAAACTGTTGCTGCAGGATGCACAGCTGCTACCTCATCTCTGACAAAGCAGCCAACCAATAAATGGTGCTGGGAAAATCTGGGTTTCACCCTGCCAAGGATTGAAACTAGACCCTTTCACCAGGCACTAAACTAAAATCCAAGTGCATTAAAGATCTACATATTAAAACAGAAGCACAAAACTTGCTGGAAGATAGGTAGAACTCTTAAAGACATTGGCATAGGAAAAGACTTTATGAACAAATCCTCAATAGCATGGGAACTAGTACAAAAAATCAACAACTGGAATCTCATCTTATTAAACAGCTTCTGCACTGCAAGAGAAACCACCAACAGAGCTAAGAGACAACCTACAATGTGGGAAAAAGCATTCACCAGCTGTCCCTCAAATAAAGGTCTACTATCTAGATTCAAAAAAAAATCAGGCCCCCCCAAAATGTAAAGACCCAATTCAAAAATGGGCATCTGAAATGAACAGACATTTCTCAGACAAAGAGGTAAAAACATCAAGTAAATATGAAAAAATGTTCCACATCACTGGTCATTTGAGAGATGCAGATGAAAACAACTCTGAGATTCCACCTCACCCCAGAAAGAATGGCTGCTATCAAGAAATCAACCAATAACAAATGCTGGTGGGGTTGTGGGGAGAAAGGAACCCTTCTCCATTGCCAGTGGGAGTGCAGACTGGTGAAACCATTGTGGAAATCAATATGGAGATACCTCAAACCACTAGGATTAGAAGTCCCATTTAACCCTGCTGTTCCTCTGCTGGGTATCTTCCCAAAAGAATGAAAAGAATCATGCCACGGTGATATAAGTACACTCCTGTTTATAGTGGCACAGTCTGTAATGGCTAAAACTTGGAAACAGCCCAATTGCCCATCAACTGGAGGCTGGATAAAGAAGATGTGGTTTTTCTATAAAACAGAGTACTATTAAGCCATAAAGAATGAGAAACTAGAATTATATATAGCTAAATGGATGCATATAGAGGCCATACTCTTAAGTGAAATAAATAGGACACATGAGTAAATACCAAATAGTTTCTCTGGTGTGAAAAACTGAAAGTGTAAATAAGGTTCAAATTGTATAATTGATAATGTGAAAAGGGCTAGAGGAGTAGGGGAAGTGGGAAGGGTAGGGGAAAGGAAATAAGGGGAAAGAGAAAAAGTGAGAAAAGGAAAAACTGGAAACAAAGTCTTTGTAAATAGGGAAAGGTGGGGGGGGTGAAGGGAGAGCAGAGGTATGGGGAAAAAATAAGAACCAAGATACATCATGTAAAGGCAGAAGATCCCAGTGATGAATGGAACTATACTGTAGACCTAAAATGTACCAATAAATTTTTTTTTTAAAAGATGCACAGCTGCTGAGAAGAACCGCAGAGACAGAACAAAGGTTTGTGCAGTAACATTGGAGCTTGACTAGTTCTCAGAGAGAAATAATAAACAAAGTTTCAAAACAAACTTCCTTAGTTTTGTTTTTTTATATTGTCATGAGTCAAAATAAATTCTACCCAACTTTATTTAGAGAGAGAGAGAGAGAGAGAGATTCCTTGAAGATTTTGCCAAAATTTTTGTTAAAGCCTATGCTTTCACTTTCTGCAAAATCCCCTCAGACGGAAAGACTTGTTACCCAGAAGAGGAGCTTTTGGTTTTGTTTCCAACTGTGAAAAGACGGATCAAGGAAGTGCATGAGATAAGCTCTTATCCTGCTGTACGCGGTGTGGCTTAAGAGCACAAGTGTTCTTGTCGTGGTTCTCTGGGGAGCAAGACGTTCGCAGCCTCACCACCCACGCGCCCACGCAAGGCGTGTCTGAGTGCCAGGGACTGCTGGTTCAAGCAGGGACGCCGTGTGGCCAGGTAGGACGGCCAGCACACGCTCACGTGGCAGGATTTATCACGCGCGTCCTCTACTGTGCATTTTTCAGTGGTCCTCAGTAGACTCTACGTAGCCCTGGCTACGAAGTGCAGATTGGTGCTTATCTCAGAGCTAGTTTCTTGGTCTTCGCACGCCTCCCAATTTTTACCCCTCGGCCGTATTTTTCCTTCGAAATATCACCTAGTTTTCAGGTAAATATCTGGAATCATCAAAGAGGCTCCTGTATCTCTAATATGTATGAGCGTCTGAAGGAAAGCCGACATCTAAGTCAAAGTACGCAGAGCCGATTTTCCCAAACTAAATAAAGTATAATTCCACAACGTTTAAAAACTTCTGAGTGCACACGAGATTTACTTCTTATACATCACATCGAAAAATGATCAGCAGGGGGATTCACACAGGTTTGATATTTTACATAGCGCACTCACACTGTGTTTGGCGAGTGTCAGAACGTTGTGTCTGTTCGATCTCATCGTGTGTGCTCGTGGTCATTTTTCTCGTGGTGAGCCCTCATTTTCTCTTGGAATTAGTTATAGACAGGAAAAGAATTCACTGTATCAGAATCAATGTTTAGTCATCATTGCTGTTAGACCTAGCCATTCTTTATCAATGTGAGCACTGTTCTAAAACTATTTTAAAGTCTCTAGTTCTCTTTTAAGAAATATTGTATTCAGAGATTTAACTCATACAAATTTGGAAAATCTACCTCAGTTTCATCATATTCCTTTCCCTGTGATCAGATGTCATGAGATTATTGACCAGCTGTACTTTTTTCTCTGGATGACAAATAAGATGTTTATTACAATTTATAATGTACAACATTAGAAGTGCCTGACACAGGACAGTAGATTAAGAATGACTATGGTGCATCTATAAATTATCATATAAAAATATGTTTAAAAGTCTAAAACTTTTTAGCTAAAGCTATCTATGATCAGGCTGCACGCAAGGTGAAACAAACAGGTTATAAAGAAAATGTGTGACAAAACCCTGTTTGGAAAAAAGAAGTGTGTTGTTTGTACGAGGGTGTGGGACTTTAGAGGAAGACTTAAAATATAAACATGTTGCTGACTGTGGTGACAATTTCATCTTTATTTATATTTTCTACTTTTTATGATGGACATAGGATATTTTTGTAACCAAAGCAAATATGTAAATCCTTTAAAACCTTTAAACCTGATTCTTAGGCAAAGAAAAGCAACTAGAAACCAAATTCATTAAAAAATAAATGCAAATGTCATACTTTAAGATTTGTGCTGTGCATGGGTTGAAGATTTATCAAGATAATATACTTCTGTATAAGTAAATGTAAAGCCAAGAAGGAAGAACAGCCCACATAGCAAAGGTCCTTCAACGCTTGAGAGCAGACAAGTGTCCACCATGAGGCCCTGAGTAGTCCCTGGGCTATGCTCAGAATGTGGTCTGGGAGCTGACATTTCTCTCCTCTCTTAACCACCCTGGAAGCTGTTGTTTGAAAGCAAGAACCTTTCCTTCCTTGAAATACAGCCCTGCAACTAAGCCTATCATAAAAGAACTTGTTTAGTGCTGCCCTGCGAGCCAGGCACCGTTCTAAATATTTCACATGAAAACCCATTTAATCCTTCACAGTGCTATGCATAGTATGGCTATTATCCCATTTTTTCTGATTAAAAAAAAAACTGAGGCACACAGGGAAATTTACAAAATGTTTATCAGTGGTGAAGATTCCACATCTAGGCAGCCAGTCTGTTCTTAATCACACATCACAATATTTCTCAACAAAAAAATTAATGGTGTATTAACAGAAAATACTGTCCACATGCATATGCAGCTTACTTTTACAGTACGAGCTTTTCTGAGGGGCTGTTCATAGTCACAGACTACTGCTAGGCAGACTGCTAGTTCCCAGATGTTTGTTCTCGCTCAGGTCTGCCTGGGACTTGCATACTCCGGAACCAGGTAATTTCCTTCCAGGTTTCTAGTGCTGCTCACAACAGACTTGGAAACTTTCCACTTCCAACACCCTCTGAAATAAAATACCTCATATTCAGAATAGCTGGACAAAAGAAAAAAAGAGCCCCAGATGTCTTGTGAAAAAATTCACCATAAAGTCTCTCAACTCATTGACCCTTTTCCCATATTTTCTGGGCTTTTATTACATCATGTAGATGAGAAAAAATAAGGCGCCATTATGGCCATAAATGTAATGTCCCAAACTTAGCTAGCTTTTCCTCTGTTGATAGTTTAATTATCCATGTCATTTTTCTACTGGGTATCACATGCTACAGCTCAAACCCAAGCCTGACTGATTATTACAATTGGTAGCACAGGTAAGCTTGGTACTTGAGAAATCCTGACAGCCACCTTGATGCAAAAAATTGACCTATTTAAAAAGTTTAAATATCACCACCACAGTGTCTAAGCAGATCTGTCCATTTTTATTAATTATCATAGCCATCATTTAGTCCTTGAAAAAAACACACATTTAATAATATGCTGAAATTCAAGTAACTTTTGACCTTTTGACCATCTCATTGATGGTTTCTGTTATCTCAGCACTGAACTGTACAGCAGTATGCACCTAATTGTTTCTGATAAATATTCTGAGAAAATTAGAAACAATAGATGTGATGAAAAACAGCTGAGCCCCCATTCCTCCTCCTGTAAACGTGAGATTTTTCTGGGGATGCGCAAGCAGACTTTGTAACTAGTACAAACATGGATGGAACACTTGGGAAAATGTGTCACCCTAATCAAGTTCTCCCTGAATACAACCCTGAACTTACCAGACGTAGTCAGCTAGGTTCTGAATGTACTTCCATAACTCTTTCCAACTAAGCTGCACTGGAAAAGAAGTCTCAGGGTTATAATTACTCGTTTTCTCTCCAAAAAATGTAAAACCTCCATGGTAAGAGATACCAGGAAGTGCTTTTCTCTCAATACTCTGGCCTGCATTGAGGCTTCAGTTTCACCGTCCTGAAAGCCAATATCCAAAGAAACACTTAGGTTCAGAAGTATTGCAAGACATCTTTATGTCAGGGTCTAAGTGACTCAAGGACTCCCTTCTGCATGCAAGCATTTGAAGTCCTTTAGTTCTTTCTAGGCGCTCCCCTAGATGATTGAGTTAATAGGTTGATAAAACAGAATACTTACATTTGAGAACCCTGTTTGTGGAATCAATGCAGGAAGGACGACCATATTTTTGAAAGAAATGCGCTTTTTAAAGAATGTCCGAAATTTTCTCAGTGACAAATACCTTTGAGCTCTGGTGGGGTGGGGGGAGAGATTCATTAAAAAGTGAAAGTAGGTTAATCCACAGGGCTGTAATTCTCCCTCTGACGAAGTAGCTGGCTACAGGTTACAGTCACAAGATAACCCAGATTCCCACCTTGAGCTGCACGTGTGTCCTGCGGTTGGTTCTGAACAACAGAATTGCCTTAGGTGACCATGTCCCTGTGCACAAAATTACTTCCAATAGCCTGCAGCAGAAGCGGAATGTCGTATGTGACAAGTTTAAGAAATGTTTCCTATCAGACTGCACCACAGTCATTTTTCACTCCTATTGCCAATCTGATGGGCTTGGTTCAAATTTTTTAAAAATACTTTCACCCTACTTGCTTTGCTTCTCCCAGTTGGTGTCAAAAAATCCATCAATGAAGTTGCTCTCTACAGAGGGAACACCTTAGACAGCATTTATCAAGTTGTGCCTCGGACATTTACGAGTTTCCTCTTGGGTTATTATGAACTTTTGAAGGACAAAAACTGGACATTTACAATGACAGGCACCTAATGAAAAATAACTTGTTTTAAGCTCTGGAACATACGAGTTTGATATTTGACTATATTCAGAAATGTAAGAGCACCGTTTAGAAGATTTTTAAGTATTAACTATGTCCTAGAATTACACACAACACCTTTCATCAGAAAACACAAACAATTTCTTAGTGTAAACTTGTCTAGACTGGAGTAACAGTGGGGTAACAACACAGGTTAACAGAAACCCAGGGTATGGCTGCCTTTCCCTTTGCTCCGCTTTGCAGGCAGGTGATTTACCTCAGGGACTTTCAGCAAGGTGCCTAGAGAAGATGCCAGGCAAGCAAAATTTGAAAATCCTCAGCTGAGTATCTTCAGATCCCAGTTATAATTGCTGTCAAATAAACTATTTTAATCTTGTCAATTTATCATACATTTATTCAAATGTATACTAAGGAAATACCTATGAAAGGAGAAATCTGGTGACCTGGTAGTTTTGTTAGTCAAAATTTTCCATGAGTGAGTTGCCATGTCAGCCTGTAGGATTTAATATCATAGTTCCAAGGGTCATCTCGAGGGAGGGAAGGTAGGAAAGAGAAAATAATTAAAGGAAAAGGAAACAAAAAATATAAAATTAAAATGAGGATAAGTGAGAATGGAAACTAATGTCATTGAGTTTGTTGCTACCTAATACATTTATAATCACATGTATGGAAATTTGTAAAACAGATTCAACTGGTTTCCTGGATGATTTTTAGACTTCAGATTTAACTTCTCTCTTTTATCCTGTTATATTCTCTCTCTCTCTCTCTCTCCAATCTCTTTCAATTACAGACTGTATTGTATAAACTGTAAATTTTAAAAGCTGTGCACAACCAAATAGCACAACAGCCTTCAGGAAAAG
Source organism: Fukomys damarensis (assembly GCF_012274545.1). Taxonomy (NCBI): domain Eukaryota; kingdom Metazoa; phylum Chordata; class Mammalia; order Rodentia; family Bathyergidae; genus Fukomys; species Fukomys damarensis. Next base: position 6,675,253 of record NW_022900943.1, on the reverse strand, counting down.
AGAGCTGAGGCACAGAGGTTGTTCTAAGCTTGTAGAAGCTTGTGGGCAAAGGATTAAAGAGGAGGATGTGATAGCAGATCGTCTTTCTCGTGGGCTTTGAGCAAAGAGCAAACGGCCTTCCACAGAAGCAAGGAGTCCATGCAGAACAATAGTGAGACGTCAGATTAGAGGGTGGGAGTCAAGTGTCCGCACATCCAACCCCTGCATGGTAGTCTAAGCCTCACGCACTATGTCGGTTCCCCACTGCCACTGTGATGACTACAAATTTAGCAGCCTAACAACACACATTGGGGGTGAAGTAGCAGAAACGCGGGCTGTCGCCATGTCTCATTGCTTCACATCTTTATTTACGTTGGACCCTTTTTTCTGTGTCTCCTCCACCTCAGGTTTGCGCTCTGGTCCTTGCAGTAATTGCACTGTGTAGTCCGGGGCTGCATTTTCCACAGGACGGTGACCAGGGCTCGCCCTCTTTTAACTTCAAGAAGAGGGACTTCAGCAGGTTTAGGAGATGTGTGAACTACTGGCCATAATTGACTGGACAGACCTTGAGTGGGTGCCTCTCCCAAAACTACAAATCTGGGCTGCTAAGTGCTATTTCAGCTTCTGTAGTGGCCAAAATCGAGGTGAGTTAGATGACTGTGTAAACTGAAATACAGAAAAAGTTAGCGGGTAGGAGGAGAAAAATAAATAAATCAGATTTATAGAGAAGAGATTCAAGACTACAAAATCTCAGAGAGGAGACAAGTGGGATTAAGGTTTTTCTTTGTTCCAGCTGTTTTCAGACCCTCAGGAAGAGATTCAACCCTGACTCTGATCCTCTTCGTGGGTTAGGCACTAGGACCAGGCACAGCGGGGAATCACTCCCGCGGGCAGAGCAGGAGGACTTCAAAGACAGAAGTTATTCAGCTGCTGGAGCCTGGACTCACCCACCCGAGGAATGTCGAGGCTGTAACATAAAAATAACGTGCGAGGCGTAAGAACTTGTGGCAGCTGGCGTTGGAATATCCAGTTGGACACAGGAAGGACCTAGCTCTGGGATAATGCGGGTGGTCCTCCATGCGGATTCCGGAAGTTTCTGTGCTGAGTGTAAAGTTTGGCGCGCTTCCTGGAGTCCAGCGGGCAACAATGAATTCTGAGCAGAGAAGAGGCCTAGAAGCAGAGGACAAGAAGAATGTGGAGAAGAGAATTTTAGTCTCCTGAGATTGACCTGTTGAATCTGGCCACGATTTTATTATCTGACAACCAATCCACTGTCCTTTGATGACAAGGCAGACTGACATTATCTTTGTAAAATTCATTCCCAGTGATATTATGTTACTACCCCAGTTTTGCCCTAGAGCAGAACTAAGAGCTACTTCGTGTCTGTATCTGACAATGTGCGAAATAAGTCAAAGTGTACCAGGATTTGCGGACTGGATTTAAATTTTATGTTGTTTTCTTCTCTTGGAAAAATGCTTCTCATTGTTTATCGTAGCACTGAGTGCACACAAAGAAAGTGCTATTCCCTCGCTCTCCTTTCAGCTTTACAATATGAGGTCTCTCCACACAGGAAGTTTGGGCTTAAGGGGGAAGCTTTTGAACAATACACACCATTCTTACCCCCACACAGTCTGTGTAGATCCAGGTTTAAGGAACATTTAGAAGCCACTAACGGAAAGGCTGAAGAGCGGATTCTTATTCATCAAAAATTCCCAATTCTCAAAAACAGGAATATATTTTTTCTTTTTGCCAATAAGTCATATATTTACATGTAAAGACTTTTTTAAAAAGTTAACTAAAGATACTATATACAATCTATTTTGAATCCAAAAGTTTCCTACCACGTGTTGGACCCATTTGAAAAGTTGTACACACAGCCTTCACTTTACTAGAAACTCTTCTGTTTACTTAAGTCTCCCAAATGCTCCCAGACATATTTATGTCTGCCTATTTGCCTTCTCCATTTTGCAATTTTTTGCTTAATAAAAGATTTTGGAGACAACCCTAGCCATTTTTTTCAGTCTTCTTCTTAATATACCACAGGCAGTGATCCTGGAAAAAGGTTAAATGTGTCTTTGACTTTCCTATTCAGTCCTCACATAAAAAGAAACCTATTGTTTTGTGAAAGAACACTGGTTAAATGAGCTACCTGGAAGTAATATTTCATGTCTTAAAATAACTCCTCTGTTTGCATATGGTTCCGCCTGTCTTCTCCCATTGTGCCTTATGCTGCTGTTCCCACAGGGGTGAGACACACAGGGTTTACGTCTCAGCCAAGGCTCAGACCTTCTCTCCCACAGCAGGCACAGAATATCTGATCTTTTTTTCCTCATCGAAATATTGTCTTTATCTTCCAAGTTTTCCAATTTCTTGAAGTCTGAGACAGTGTCTCTTCTTCCTGGTGGTGTTAAAGGAGGACTTGATGAACCATGGGTTTCTCTGTACAGAAAACAGGCTAATGCTTTCTGATGTCTGATTATCAGTATTCAGGATGTATCTGCCACCTGAATAAAAGTGTCAATGATTTGGACAAAAAGAGTAAATGTATGTTAGGTTAATGTGTGCACAGTGTCTAAAAAGCTGGTTTGCAGAGAAAGATGTACCTTGCTTACGTCAGCGAGAGTCAGGAAATTTGATTCATCTTGAGTACACTGTCAATGAGGCATTTTATTTCATTAAATCAGAAGCAAGAAACTAAAGTGTGAAGCCAATGGATTAGGGTTTCTTTTTTACTACTAAGATACTAACATGTAGAAGACAATCAGGCTGGCGCACCCCTGTGATCCTAGCAGTTGGGAGGCTGGGGCAGGAGGATCCTTCAAGACTGAGGCCACCACTGGCTACAGAGTGAGTTCAAGGCCAGCCTGAGCTACATAATGAGATCCTGTCTCAAAAAACATAATAATAATCTAGAGTCTATGCCATTACACGATTTTTGCATCTATAGCTCCTTACAGCTACTAAACTTTTTGCAAATTTGTTTTTATTATGAAAACAAGCAAGCCATTCTTTGAGGCTAAGAGCTGGGTTTATCTCATTGCTGGATAATCTGAGGCAAATTTTTCTTGCTGAGCTCCACTGTTGGGTGTTAAAACAGGTATATGATGTCCTGAGGCAAAGGTGTGATTTAGTAATCTACCTAACATTGTGCCCAGCAGAGTTTGATACATAGTAGGTATTCTATAAATTATGTTTTTAATTATGATTTGTTTATAATAAAGGGATTTTATTTATTGCAAAAAATTATTACAAATACCTACTCTCCAAGTGAGGGACTAGAACTGTTATGGAGCTTACATTCCACTGGCCAAGAACAAGATGAGCAATGATCGTAGTGAATGATTGTTTGTTTGGGAGTGTTTGTTTGTTTGTTTACCTTAAAATCAAGGGCCTGAAGGGGTCATAAGAGTGTTTCCTTTCTGCAGCTGCCTTTTTCCAGCCCGGGCCACATGCCTGCCCCTGACCTCCACTCGGTCCGCAGCTTGCCCCTTTCTTCCATCTGTGGGGACGCTGAGACTAGGAGTCAGCCAAGCCCTCATTTGGGACAGGTGCAAAGAGGCCTCTTGTCCGGGGCACACGCCTCTGAGGGCTTTCACTCATGGGGACAGCGGCAAAACGGACATGGCAGCCCCGCTGCCCAGCCTGGAGCCTGCAAGAGGCCATCTGGGAACAAGTCCTCACGTCACTTCTGCTCTTCCCAGGGCCCCGTGCACTTTTACACAGCTGAGAACTCTGTGTTGCTTTCCTCTGTGCAGATGCGTTCACAAAGCAAGTGTGTTGTGCATTGATGATTAATTTCGGAGGTGACAATGTCTAAAAATTCTTTGCCTAAACCCAAGGTAACAAACTTTTCTTCTCAGTTTTGGTTTAGAATCTTATACTTTAAGGTTTAACTTGATCTATGATGCATTTTGGAATAGTTTTTGAGTCATTTGGAAATGCATAGCACCCAGAAATATATATTTAAAAAACACTTTAAAAAAGAACTAAATTGTAGGGTTGCGTGAATTCAAGACTCATAAACTGTATAGTAAGCAAGAGAGTGTGAGGACATTTGGCTCAGTGGTTCCACCGCCTGCCTTGCAAGTACAAGGTCCTGAGTTCTATCTCTGATACCAAAAAAAAAAAAAAAAAAAAAAAAAAAAAAACAGGGTGTGATGTTGGTCCAAGATAGACAAATACATTGATAAACAAAAGAAAAGAGTTCAGAAATCGATTCATTTATATAAACAACTGACTTGTCAAAGATAGGTAAACAATTTCATGGAAAAGTATAATCTTTTCAATAAATCATGCTGGAACTATTGCATATATACTTGCAAAAAGTAATAAACAAATTATGATCCATACTTCTCACCATCCAAAATTGGTTGTAATTACAATTGAGGTAGCAAAAATATGACAAATTGACTCTTGGTTGATAGGACAGATAAACTAGTATGGTCAACATATATCAAAAATCCACAATGGGAAAAAAGTTTCACCAAAATAAGATCATATATACGGTACATAGATAAAATACCAACAACAACAAATAAGGAGGAGCAAAGAGAAACAGCTTTAAATTAGATCAAAGACAAGGATTCAAGTTGTTTACAACCTTATTTTTAGTCATAGCACTCTTCAGTGAAAGTCTTAAGCCAAACTAAAAACAAATGCCTCTGGTTAAAGCTGGAGTGAGGACCCAAATACCACAGGAGCTCACAGCCTCCACATGCATGAAAATATCTGTCCCCGAGGTCCCTAGAATACTTTAGGAAGACCTTTTTTTGAATGCATTAAGTTCTTTTGTGTGAATGAAACTGACACTCCTTGTAATAGTCACTCCAGGCTCTTCACTTGTGAATTGCTTGCTCCGCCATTTGTCATTTTTTCTGTTGGGTTGTCAGTTTTTACTGACTTGAAGAAAGTGTAAACACCGATGTAAGATGATGGTTACCTAAATGTCTGCTGTGTTTTTACATGCTTGAACATTAAAACTTAATTTTTAATAGAACTGACTGAAGCTATTAACATAAAATAGAGGAGTGAGGAATAATACATAGCACGTCATTCTATAGAGGGAGCATGGGCACTGGATTTGCTGACAAATCCCAAGTATTCCCTCATTGCACACACGCATACACACACATGTGCACACGTGCATCTGTACATCCTGAGCTAGTCTGACCAGGTAAAGCTGCTGCCTCCTGTAAAAGCAAAGATTCATGTGATACCAGGTCTCTTAATGGAGAGCCCATTTCCATTGCTTAGGGTATGCTCAAGAGGAACACCAAGGAAAACCTTATCACTTCTCTTCTTTGTATACAATGCTATTGTAGAACTAATGAAACAACCTGAGTGGCAGCAACTTTTAAGGAAAAAAGCAACCACTTAAGGAACCATCTGGAAACAGCCACCAATGGGAAATTGCAAAGTTGTCAGTGCATCAAAACCAACTTCCCTTCAGAGCTGACTCTTTGCAAACATCTAGGAATGAGTCTAGAAAAGAGAGTAAAAATATCTAAGCATAAAAGGTAATTGTCTTCACTTTGACTCATAAGAATTTTGTCAACAATGATTTGTTAGAATATAATTTGCCCATTCATAAAAGTAGTCTATGTACTGTATGCATTCAAATATCAAACTGAAAATATATACAATGTCACACACTTTAAAGTCAAATGAATTTCCTTCTAGTGTTTTAAACAAATTATTTTTGTTCATTTATTTCTTTCATTGCCCAGTGTACTAGTCAGGGTAACATAGCTTACGCTGCAGTCCACAATTTAATAGCTAAACCTCTTAATACACTAAAGACATATTTCTTAACACTGAACATTCAATACAATAGTACTTTCCTCTACTCCACATAATTGCCAGCAGATGGAAGTTCCCCTATGGAAAATTTGGTTTCAGAAGAGTAGGAATAATACTAGAAAATCACACAGAGACTTCTGTTCACATTTCACGGGCAAGAACTAATCAGTGCCATCCATGATTGCAAGAGATCCAGGAGGGCAGGCTGCACTCCACTCCAGAAGAAAAGAGACACAGGTATTCATGAGCATCAGAATGGCCACCAGAGCTAATACACTTTACCTTCTTTTTATTTTAGAGTGGTAGTAGTTTTTCTTGGTAATAGTTTCTGAGAAATTTGGAATTATACCTTCTATTTCTATACAACCCACATTTGGCTCAGAATGCTTAGGAATTTTCATGTATGGTGATGTTGGCACTTTTTAATCTAAGTTTATTACTTACCAAATCCTTCTGGAAAGTATCAACTTAATATTCCAGGGATTAAACTGACAGATATGGACTGAAAGCAGCCTTGGAAGGCAGCGGGCTGTGCACAGTCCAGGCCATAACTGTAAGTTCACCTCTTACAGAATTTTCAGTGCAAACACGCCAACACAACAGGAATTTCTCAGCCTTGAAATGTGTTTTAAATGATTACAACCTAAGTGCTATTCATTCTCCTTTAGTGAGTTATTTGTACTTGTTTTACTTTTCAATAAACATGTAGCACTTTTACTTTTACTGTAAAGCAGCAATGAAACAGCCACAAGAAAAACATGAAGATTTCAGAAGATACATGATGTAGGAAAGCCATTTCTAGGTTTAGTATTAAATGTGCATTTTCACACCTTGGGAGGAACAAAGCTAGACCTAAAATAAATTAAACAGAAAGGCTGAAGTTTGATCTACTCTGTAAATTTTAACAGCTTTTGTTTTTTTGTTTTGCAACTAGGTCCTTTTGACAAAAATCCAGACCTTTCTCGTAGGACACAGTGATTGCTGCTTGCAGACTTGCCTAATAGTTTACAAAGGATATTTACTGGGTTTTGTATGCTGTTTTACTTGAAAGAAGTAGATGATGCATCAACACGCATTCACGAGTGTTGTCTCAAGTCTCAACATCTCTTCGTTCATAGCCCAGTTCGAAGGCCGCCTCTACCACTCCCCTGTGGAGCTCAGTGATGTGAGTTTCCTGTTTCATCTTCATCCCACTTATAGGCCTTTGCCAACTATCCCCCTAATAATTTGTTAAATTCGCTTCAGTCAATCAGGTGCTTAGTTTTCCAAGCTAATTGATTTTTAACTAGAGCAGAAAGTACTCTTTATTTCACGCCAGTGAAAACTCCATGCTGGTTTCTAAAGCTGCTGTAATAAATTGCCAGGAACCTGAGGCATTAAATCACAGAAATATGTTCTCTCTACGTTCTGGAAGTCACGAGTCTGAAAATCAGTTCACTGGGCCAAAATCAATGGGTCATATGAGCCACACCCATTCTGGAGATGCTTTGAACCAGTCCCTGACTCCCTGGTGGCCTTGGGTTCCCCAATGTGGCCACGTCACTCTGTGAGCCTCTGCCCTGTGCACACAGTGCCTCTGCATTTTTGCCTTTGTTTGTATCTCATCTCCCTCTGCCTCTTTCTCTGCAGGCTCCATGGTGACATTCAGGGTCTATCTGGATCATCTCCTCATCTTAAAATCCTCTTCAAATCTGAAAAGACCCTTTGTTCCAAATTAGGTAGCACTTGTAGATTTTGGAGGCTGCAGATATCTCTGCGGTCTATTATCAGCCTAATACATATTCCACCCCCAGCCCAGGTTTTAACACTTTCCTTAAATTCTCATCATATCCTTGTAGTATTGAAAAATGGCATCTGAAAGAGAACACCATTCTGTCTCTTTAGCTGTAATGTTTCTTATCTCTACTTTTCCTGAGGTATCACTCCTCTCTGTACTGAGCACTTTGGTCAATAATACCAAGGCCAATCCACTATTAGTGTCGTATCCAAGAAATCACTGCTATAATCAATGTCATGAACCTTCTTGGGAACTTTACACCTGAATGTATCATTTGATACTGGCCCAGTCAACTAGAAACTAATGTTAAAACATGCTTTTATGGGCCGGGGATTTAGTTCAGTGGTTCTGCCACCTGCCTTGCAAGCACAAAGATCTGAGTTCGATCCCAGTTACAAAACAAAATGCTTTAAGTGAGTAATTAAGAAATATTATAAACTTATAAACAAATTTATTATATCTCCATAGCCAATCATACACTGCATTATGAAGTCCAAAATTTAAAAAAAAAAGAAACAAGAAAAAAAGTCTATTTGGTTATGGCCAACTAGCTGGAAATCCCCTTTTAAAAATATTTTAAAATTAACAAAAGTAGCTGGAAGCATTTAGATATTCAAGATACTCTGACATTCCTTATAGACTGTCACTTAAAAATGATCTTTAGTGGTGTATTTTTGAAGGAAACAAAGAGTAGAATTAACAGCAAAGTGATTTTTTTTTTTGAAAACTGTTTTCTTTTTTGTGATCAAAGCAGAAATTATAAACACTTAGCCATGGACAAGCTATTTCTTCTGAATCTCCAAGAAAATATCTTTGGTTCACACCTGATCCTTCCTCCATCCCTACACTCAATGGCTAAAGGGAATGGGGTGAGCAGATGGAAGGGTGCTGAACCCACAAATATTGAACCAATAATTCAGTTAAAAATGTTTACAACTTTTTCTAAACATCCTGTATTTGTTTTGTCTAGTATTTTACAGTTTGGACTTTTGGAAATATTGTTTTCCCAAGAGACTCATAAACTCATTCTTAAAAGGCTTCCAACATTTTTGTTTAATTCTTCTCAAATTTTCCCAAGACATTCTTTTGCTCCCTGAAAGAGGAAAATTTAATTTTAGGGATGTTGGCTGGTTTCTTCCAATGGCGAGAGTCATCAGGGTCACTCAGGGTAGAACAGCTGCCCTCTGGCCTGAGAGCTCACACCACTGGAATGCTCTGCGTGGTTTCTGTCTACATGGAACATAGAATGTCAAGGCCATGAAGTTTCATTAATGCTGATGAAGCACACTCAATTCCTCACATGAAAGATCTCAGGAGTTCAGATAGCATTATGCCCTTTGTACAGTAGTTGTAAATAGACTTCAGAGGAAAATATCATAAATTCTTTGAGAAAATAAATTTTTCACTTTTCTCTCCAATTTAGAGGCATCACATACAAGGACTGATGTGAGATCAAGATGAAGAAAAAATATAATTTAAGAATTCCAATGAATGGGAGGAAACTCTGGATCAGACAAGAAATAACTCTTTTTTCTGTCCCCTCAAACTCAAAGCATCTAAGAGTGTTTCCATTTGTGGAGTGAGCATTCATTGCTGTTAGAAAATCTCACATCAAAGAAGATGGCATTCAGAATGGCACTTCTGGGAAAGATCGGGGCCTCCTCACCGCATACCTTGCCAGTCTCTGCCATGTCAGGGTGGCTTCCAAGGCCCAGTTCACAGGATGCCCCCAGGATACCCCTTCTCTGGCAGTCCCAGGTGTACCTGATGATTCCAAGCCACCTACTAGCCTCTGAGGTGCCAGTTTCTGCCCTGCAGTATAACGGGTGAGGATTTCGATATGTTATTTAGCTTGATCACAATAATTATTTCACAATATGTAAATATATCAAAATCACATGTTATATATCTTAAATATATACATAATTTTATTTGTCAATTATACTTCCATGAAACTGGAAATTTTTAATAAAGAAAATTGACATTTCTCACCAGGGATTTAGCTCAATGGTTCCACTGCCTGCCTTATAAGTACGAGGTAAAAAAAAAAAAAAAAAAAAAAAAAAAAAAAAAAAAATTTAATTTCTAATTTGGATGCAAGTATATCTCCCTTTCTTCTAAGTCATGTGAGCTTTTTATGGTTAAAAAAGTCTTCCTATTTATCTTTGTTTTGTTTATAATTAACTAACTTAAATATAATCAAATAATTTATTTTTTCTTGTATTGTCTATATATAACTTCAAGAAAGAAAAACTATGAGAATGACAAAAGTTCAAGCTTAATAGAATATGGGAAAACTAATACTTTTTAAAAATGTATATATTGCAGTACAGTAAGTCCCCGATGTACAAATGAGTTCCATCCTGGGAGAGCCTTCTTAAATCAGATTCATTCATGATCTGACAAAGTGAGTCTTACACAGTACACCTGTGAAAGTTCGCGCTTAGAATGCTCATAAACCAGGGACTTACTGTGCGTGTGTGTGTGTGTGTGTGCGCTTGCATTGATACTTCCTACCAGTTTGCAACATAAAGAATTTCAGGGTAGGTATGTGGTCTTGTAGCTGTATGGAATCACTGTTAGGAAAAAGGAAAAGAAGAAACAGAGGTCTGAGCTCAACAGGAGAGGTTTGTCACAGAACAAACCTGAGAGGGACTGCTCTGGCACTGGAGACCCAGCCAGCTGCCCTTGGACAGGCTATGGGGTCTTTTGTGGGGTCACGGGTTGGGGGGAGTTCAGTGGGTGGAGGCTGTGGCTCCCCACCAAGAACAAGGTTTGAGAGAGCAGGGTGGTGACAGGGACAAGGCTGGGGACCCTGGAGGGAGTTGTGGCTGCATCAGTAACAGGACTCATCATGTTCTGAGTCCCAGTGCAGCTGTGCTGAAAGGGGCTGGCTAGAGGGGTCTCTGGTCAGAAGGGTGCAGTCAGAGCCTTCAGTCCCTGAGATCAGTATAAATTTTCTCAGTTATGCAGGTACGAGACTTCCAGTTTACGCCAGGAGGGTAAAAGGCAAAAGATACATGACTCATACCACCCAATGCCAATGAGACCTCCAGCCAAACTATTCATCTGAAACCGGAACTACATAAAGTCCTCAGTCTATTGTCTGTACAGGCCATCCCCTCCCTAATGTGAGAGAGCCATAGCGAGCACAGGAAGTTCCTTAGAGCAAGTACAACTAAGAGAAAAAGGAGTCTGGAATGGCCTCTAGCTGACATCTGCCTATACATGTTTTGCCGGAGACAGCATTTCAGAAGGCATACATGAATTATTATGATTTAATTACTAAGTCTATGAATAGCAGCATCACTTCTGTGGGTAAATACTTGGGGTATTTGATGAGCCCATTTGCTTTTCTCAAAGGCATTTACGTTGATGGTAAGATTCAGATTCTTCCCCAGCTGAGTAATTGGCTCGTTAGTTTGTGGTTTACATGGGAGAGAGGTTTACACTTTGAGTGCTACCTAAGCAGAATTCACCACTAAAAGGCAGTTCTGTGGAGCTAATGGGTTGGATTTGCAGGTGTATGGAGACTGCAAAGCTAATTGAAGATAATAAATATTCTACCTCTTTACCACGAGCCACAGAGCAACACATAACATTTTTTGGTTTTTCTTTATTCTTTTCCTCAACATCTTTGTCACTTGAGAAAAATTACTCTGGTTCTTAAACATTTATATCTAAGCATCTTTTTGATATTTTCTTTTGATAGGAAATTAGGTGTGAGACTGGAGCCTGGGTTGAACTCTCCTTGAGACATGAGGGTTGTGATAACAAGTCAACCCACCCTCAGGTCCCTTTGCTAGCACGCCAGTGCCAGCCAGTTTTAAGGACAGAAACAACTACAGCAGAGGTGTCATTAAAAGAAAATGCACATTTGGATGCAATTTACAAATGATGAGACCCTGATAAACTTTCCCAGAACCCCAGATCCCACGCTTGCTTGCTTCTGGTTTGTGTGAGTCCAATAATGGTGAAGGGTGCTGTGAATCAGGGCTCTTTGTCCCCTAGGAGCAAGAGTCCCCTGACCCTTCTCTTTCAAATTATCTTTGTGTCTTCTGTCTTTAGTTCTCTTTGGTGCCCTGGACAGGGATACACTCATAGGCTGGTTCCTACATCTTTTAATTTCCAAACCATCTTAAAATGTACCTCTTTTAGTTTAACCTCTGTTGTAGTTCATGACTATCGCATGGCACAAAGGATGAAACAAGGGATTGATCGAGGTCAATATCCAATCCAGACCCCAAGAAGGCCCGCAGGGGCTGCCATTAGCCCAGACTCCTCAGGGTGAGAGAAGACAAGGACAGCCCTGAACTGAAGGCCTGAACTGCGGCCTTCAATGATAGAAGCAGGAAGCAAAGACCAAAGAAGAACGAAGGGCATCTGTGCAGGATTCCATGTAGGGGACAGGGGAAGGTCAGGTGGTCTGTTACATGACTGACCTTGGGATCAGCCTAAATGATAGATTCAAGTATGGGGAGGACAAAGGCCAGAACATTCATTCTTTGAGGCAATGCATTTGATTTTACTTGGATTTGTGGCCCTGTCCACTGTCTTTTAATGTCCAAACATGCATTCTGGGAGGTTTCAGGGATGTCGCTCCAAAAGTTCCCTACCCCTGCATATTCAATTCACATACCTGTGGTGAACCCCCCAACATAGCCTCCTTTTTTGTCTTAAATATGGGTTAGGGAAAGAGGGATAGAGGAAGGGACAGAGGGATGTTGGGCTACGTGGAGAAAGGTCATTAGGCTTCAGCATCCAGCATCCGCTGAAATAGTACACAGAGGGCTCTTAGGACTGCAGGAGAAAGCAGAAAGAAAAGCATTCTAATAGCGATAAGAATCCAAATGCAAAGGTTGAAACTGGAGAGCCAGCTTTTGGGATTTGGCCAGTAGGCGATATCATTGAGATCATCTCAAGTAATATTATGTTACGAGCTTCCATTTGAAGCTCATAAAATTGGGCCTGAAGCTGGCCCTGGAGGCCAGTAATCTCTCTGCCTAGACAGTTATGAGGAGCACCGTGGAGAAAGCACTGGACGTCCTCCCAGGATTCAGAATGATGGCATGGAAGGGGAGTGGTGCACATGGATCAGCATCACAGCCGAGCTGCTCGGTGTCCAAAGAGCTCACTGACATTTGCTGCACCATCTGACGGCAGACTCATGCCAGTAATCTCTCTGCCTAGACAGTTATGAGGAGCACCGTGGAGAAAGCACTGGACGTCCTCCCAGGATTCAGAATGATGGCATGGAAAGGGAGTGGTGCACATGGATCAGCATCACAGCCGAGCTGCTCGGTGTCCAAAGAGCTCACTGATATTTGCTGCACCATCTGACGGCAGACTCAGGGGGTCGGTTCTCTGTAAAGTTTCCTCATTAATATAGGTTTGAGGAAAGAGCTCAGAGGTGACATTTTGAAAATCTCCATATATAGCGTGAGCAGTTTGGGTGGAATGAATCAAAGTGACCGTTACAGTCAATGCTGCAATGATAGCAGTAGTCAAAGAGCCCAGAAAGCGTTTCTGTCTGACACATCCAAGGGCTGAGGTGATTTGTTCAACAGCAGAATGTCCCACTCAGTCACAGGTAAGGTTGTTGGGTAGCCAGGGGTTAGTTCTTGGTCTAAATGCCGTAATAAAATGAATATGCAATTGAGAAATATTATTATTATGGCTACATGGAGGGAGCCAAGTGGAGTTTGCAGATGAGGTAGTACTAAGAGCCTTAAAATGTTGGCACTGAGGAGTGCAAGAAATATGAACAGTGAAAATAGATTCTTTCTTAGTAAAGGCAGGAAGTACAGATTATGATATAGCAACCCACATGAGCTTATCTGTGTGTTGGTACCTGTCCATTTTGACCATGGAAGGAAAGAAAAGAATAGCTGAACCCCAGATGGCTACTGAAAAGGGATATAAATTAGGTGCCAGAAAGAAGACAGAGTCCGTAAGGGAGGGCCGCTGCCGTAATTCAAAGGTAGCTATGATTTCAGGCTGAGGTGGACCCTCACACCATCAGATTACGGAATGCTTGATTTGTTAGGGTTAGGTTATGAACAGAATGAACAACGGAGAGACTGGTGGACTGTCGTGAGGTCCACCCCCATCGAGGTCATCTCCTACAGGCACCCACAGATGAGAACGCACAGGAGCAATGGGTTTAAGAAGGCACCTGCCAGACGGGAACCTAGGAATCCGGCGGTGTTAATGAAAACGTGATGAACGGCCCTCAGTACAGGTAGGCCTGATGAAAATGCAATTCATATACAGTAGGTCCTGGAAGTGACATTAGTGATAACACAGAGAAAATCCTTCAGCTAAGGGATGGTAATGAGGTGTAAATGCCAACAAACAGAGTATCCAGAGGGGGCGTAATTCTTATCATAAGCTCTTACGGGGCTGGGCCAGGCCCTGCTGGTACAAGACATATCACTGGAGGAGAGAGGAGGCGTGGTTGTCTCTCCCCAGGTGACAACATCAAGGACAGAAAGTGTAGGTATATGTGTCAACCCAGCATGCCACTTACTTTTGGTACACAGTCAAACAGAAGCAAAACTAAAAGGAATCCTTTTGCCTTCGCCATTTTAGAGTCAGAGGTGACCTGTGTTACCATTGGCAGGAAGAGGTTTGCTGGGCTAGAAGGGTTTCCGGCTTTTTGTGCCATCTGTGCAGCCTGGGCAGTGAGCTGTTTCGTCTCTCCCAGGTATGTCCTGAGGACTGTAAGGTAGAGGGTAATGAATCCATTCTCCTCCTCTCGTTGCCCATCCCTGGAGGGGAAGTGCCCTCTCCTGCAGCTCTGGACAGGGTTGCTTCTCACCTGGTGATAAAAGAGATGCATCCCTCCTCCTCCAAATGAGCAGTTCCATGGAGTCCAGACCCTGTGGGACAGACAGGCTCTTTCCTTTGTGGAAATAAAATGCTCATCCACTGCTACGAAGTGGAATTTAAAGAAAGGAGTGTTTTATGTCATTGTCTCTGTGGGGCAAGTCTCTCTTACCGGATTCCCCTCCTTTTGTTTTAATAATTGAGTTTTACATAGTAAGTCCTTGTCACAGATGGCAACGGGGAGATCAAGAACAAAGGTCTGGGTGATGCCCTTTGACAGTCTGGCCTGATGCAGGTTAAAGGGAACTTGCTTTGGCGTGGAGCTCTGGATCCACCCAGCCCTGAACTAGTCAGGAAAGGGGGCACATAAGTAATCAGAGCAGGAATCAGCAGGGACATGAAGGTGTTCAAGTTTGCCAAAAGATTCAGAGTGAGTCACGCCCATTTACCAAATTCCATGGCCTTTTAAACCACAGGATTTACTCTTGCTGCCGAGTAGATTTCATCAGTCATGGTTGTCTTAGAAGTGAAATCCCCGCCGAAGGTTAAGAGCTAACAATCATAAAGTTTCACAGAGAAAACTCAAGATCCAAGGCTGCACAATATTTTAGTATAACAATTATGATGACGCTTTCATATTAGAACTATTAAATTTTGTTATTATCTTGGAAACACATTTAAGTGCTCCTCTTAGAACAGAAAAACTTTTTAGTCACCTATCTTCATCTAATTACAAAATATCAGATGGCATAAGGAAACTTTAACCTAATTTGTTATCTTTAACCATTGTTGGCCAGCAGAGCAACATTGAAGTAGCATGTACTTGTCTAGATATATTTTATAGGTTATTAATCTCTAGCCTTTTAATTTCTTGAGTGGCACTGCCTGGACCGTACAGTGTCTGGGCATATTTAATTATTAAAGTGTCATGACACAATAGTCACATAAACATAAGCATGAAAGTAGTCCCATCCCTGCTTGTCTATATCACATTGGGTTGATGTGCACATTTTATCACAAATAGCAGAAACACCAACAGAGGAGTCAAATGCTTAGCCTAAAAAGTTTATCACCACAATCAACTTTAACCTGGAAATTACCAATATGATGTTTTTAGTTTTGTGTCTTTGGAGGGAAAGAAAAATGTATCATTTAATATACCATGGGGTTAATAAAAATTGCCATCTCAGCTGTACAGAAATCTTTAATGTATTTAGTTTCTATTCTTAAGACAAATTTTAGACTCTAACAAGTTTTATGAGGTGTAATTATATTGATAAGAATTAAAGACATCTTTACAGCTCTGACAAGTTTCAGAAATTGTAAATGACTACAAATGGACTCATTAGCTATGTACAAGTGTGTCTCATTTACACAACAAAAGTACTCATTTAATCAAAGCCAATAGATGAAGATCAACTTTAAATGTCAGGACCAAATCTAAAGAAATGTTAAGTTTTTATCATTTAATATGTATAAAGTCTAAACATATATTGTATGAAAGAGAACACCTATTAGATAGTTTGTATTAAGTTTCCATGGTCTTAACTCTATAAACTTAACTTTAAAGTTTAGACTCACAGCATGGCTTGTTTTTAGTTGTACACACACACACACGTCCACATATAAGTTATGCCATAAACTAATAGTTGTCTATTTAATCAATCATGAGCTGATTGTTGAAAACATTTTAGAAGGTAACATTCAAATACTCTAAATTTGGAAGCTCACCTTTTAGTGACCACAAGCCTAGTAACGAGAACAAAAGGAACTTATTTTAGAAAAATATAGAGCCTCGGTTTTTAAATTTTGTTTTGTGAGTTTAACCAAGAGCATTTTAATATTTTTTAGAAAACCATGGTATTTTAGACATAGAAAACTTAATTTTAAATTCAGCCACAAACAATTATTTTAGATAACCTATCACAACAGATACCCACCCCCACTTTTTTTTTTGGTACTAGGGATTGAAGTTGTGTCCTTGCGCTTGTGAAACAGGCAGCAGCACCACTGATCTAAATCTCCGGCCCCAGATAACCCTTATGTAAAACCATATATATAGATAATCTTTGACTAAGAAAAACTCTTTAGCTTATGGTACACAGACAATAATAGACACTGCATTTATAAAACTGATTTTGATATGATTTTGGTTACCTATAAACTGGATGGAAATATGTTACCAATCTTGAAGACATTTTTACTCTTACCAACTAATGTAGTCTAGCATTAAGCTATGGAACCACAAGTATTTGAGATAAGGCCTTGACTATTTATCTGTAAACCAATTTAAGTAGACCTTTTGGAGGCCAATAATACATATACATATATACCACACATGAGCACACACATTAACCTAAATCATGAGTAAACTTTATGCTATTAAACTTCAAGGCTTTTATTCCTATGTAAGCCTTGAGCCTGTAGTCTTTTTTTTTTTTTTTTACTCTATTGAGTTTATTGTTACTTTTTAAGTACACAGCACAGTTACATTCATCATTGGGATCTTGTGTCCTTACATGACAGATCTTGGTTCTCATTTTTCCCATACCTCTGCCCTCCCTTCACCCCCTCCACCCTCCTATGAGCCTGTAAGTCTTAATTGGTAATGTTTTGAATAAATTTGGTCATCCTGGAAAATATATACATATAT
>NW_022900943.1:6607936-6639425 GCF_012274545.1 Fukomys damarensis | reverse complement strand
ATATATGATTTTCCATGGAAGTTTCAAAAACAACCAAAAGAAATAAAAAAGAAATGTTTGAGCTGGAAAAAAATATTTCTCATAAATGAGACAGCTGCAGGTGTTCTAATGAATACACATTAAACAATGGACGAACAAACAAACACATAAGACAGTTGTCTTTAAATCAGAGTGCACTCTTAGATACATTGCCACTTTGTATTACAATAACCCTGTCACAGCTTTTCAGTTTATAACTGTAAATAAACTAATCAGAACTATTCATAAGTAAATTAACAGAGATCTCTTGTAATATGAATCAGAAAGAAAGAAGAAAACCTTTTACGCCTGAAAGCAGATGGTTATTAAAGAGAGATCTAAGCTGATTGCTCATCTCATTGACACAGACCTGTTCTGTTTAAAACTGTTAGTAAACTCCTAAGGCCCCTAGGAATAGCTTTTGCTTTAGCAATGAACCTGTCTGTGCTACAGATCCAGTCAGTTTCCCCTTGGAGCAGCATTCCTGAAGGCAGGGGGAGTGAAAGGCCTTAACTTCCAGTTCTGCCTCGGGGTAGGAACACTGATACATTTGATCTAAAAGGTTTAGGGTCAAACCCAGACCTATTTTCTAAGAATATGCCCCGGAGAGAAGTGAAAGTCAGCTACACTCTGGAAGGGTCACTAAGAGAGGGAAGCCACCACCTAGACACCCAGCAGCCACAGAGAGAACAAAATCCTAACCATCTCAAGGTAAGAAAGACCAGAAAGATCAAAGAAAGCTTTTTCAGGGGGAATCTTCTGGCCTTACCAAAGCATGCCTCCAAAGACAAAAGCTGCCAATAACTCCAACCACATTGCCAAGCAGAAAAACAAAACTCAAAGAACTTGACTGAAAGAGAAAGAAAATTACAGGACAGATTGGAGATGTTTCTTTAAGCTTTGTAGTTTGGGGCTCATGTATGTACCTGAGCCTTTGTTTAGAAAATATTGATAGCAGTTCTTTTTTCCTGATAAATTGATCCCAGTTTAGCATAACTTGCTGGCTTGACTTTTGTTGTCTTTAGCTTCCTCTCTTTTTGTAAAAATTATTTTCCTATTTTTATCTTCTTTTTAAATTTTTTCTCTATTTTAATTTTCTTTTTAGTTTCTATTTTTCCACTTTTATTTTTTTTCTTTTTTGTTATTTTTTTTAAAAAAAACAACTCCAATTAGCATGTGGTATAATTTTAGAGCCCCCCACCTCTGGCTGTCTCTCTTTTCCCCCTGGGCCATCAGAGGCAGAAGATGGCTTTCAGAGGGAGCTGAGGAGAGAGGAGGAACTCATTTCAGAGGAACCTATCTGCTCAAGTAGATCAAATAGCAGCCCTGCAAAGATGCCAGATAGCAAGGAGTGTAATTTTTACAGGAATTACGGGGGAAAGAATGGAAACATTACCAGAGACCTCTGCAGTGGGTTCTGGTCTCCTGTGATGCACTACAACACAAAGCTAAACAAAAGTAAAGACCAAAACAAGGCTTAGAGAGAACTGGGTCTTTGGCTGATCCGTGCTGCTCTGGGCAGCAAACACAAGAGGCACCAAGGGCACCCAGTGTTTTACTGACTACAAGTGTGGGAAGGGAGGAAAGGTAGGTTTTGAAGGCATCTGCTGACACAGTGTAAAGCAACCAGAAGCAGCTGCCTGGAAGCATCTGGTGATGGCTGATATGTAGGCAGGGACGTAAAGAGCGAAGGCATCACCTGACTTTCTTGGAGAGGGGGTGCCAAGACTGGGCTGCAATTAACCAGAGTCTGCTAATACTGGGCAGAGACGTCTGCCACACCTAATGACTGTCTCAATTTTGGCCCACATGTTCCCAGGCCTCCAGCCCTAGGCCATCCTCCACAGGAAATCATGGACATTGTTGTCAAATAACTATCAGAAACTTTACATCCAGACATCTTTAAGAGACATTGCAAATGTTGTTTAAATGGTTTTCCTCTGTGGATAGTATGCTCCATACCATATGAAGTAAAAGTGCAAAAAGAAAGGACTACCCAATTTCCGGTCCCCCTTCCATCTCTCTTAGACAGAAGCTGTATTTCTCACAAAGTTTTCTACTGTTAAAAAAAGAAAGAATAAAAAGAACAAAAGACCCGTCCCACTCCCTTAGCGGTTGGACAGTTGAAAGACTTCAGGTTGAGAAGCCTGACCTGTGACCTTGCTGAGATGTGAGGCTGTTCTGTCGCCACTGTCCCCGGACTGGGATGAAGAGACGGGTTCTGTTCCTTTTCCAGGCTTTGGGAGGTCGGTCCTCTGCAGTGAGTGGCACCAACTTATTCCTCACAGGCTCTTCACACAGGGCACAACTCATCACAGTTCACAACCATGGTATGAAGCAAAGGATGACTCAGACCCAAGAAGGCCCAGAGGGGCGGCCATTAGCCCAGACTCCTCCGCATGAGAGAGTCTGACAGAGACAGCCCCAAAGTTAAGGTTCTGTGGCCTTTTATGGATGGGAACAGGAAGTGAGGATAAAAGAAAAAGGAAGGGCATCTGGGCAGGCACTCATGGAGGGGACAGGGGAGGTCAGGGTGTCTGTTTAATGACTGACCTTGGGGCCCATCAAGTGATAAATCAGAGTATGAGGAAGTGCAAGAGACCAGCTTGAAACTGCACTAATCAGGCTGTCCAATATCATTGAATTGGCTGACAATCTGGCTGTTGATTAAAACTATAAGTCACTCCAGGACCTAAGCATGACTTGCTAAGTGAGCCTTAAGCTGGTGTTTAGAGATGGACTTCCTGATGCCAAGGGTTATGACTGCGGCCTCAGTGATCAATGAGGCTGTGCCATCTCTCACAGCAAGTAAACACTGCAGCTGAGGACTTAAGACTGTGCAGCTGTGCTCCAAGAGCAAACGTTAGTGAGGATAACACAGGTGGCTCGTTAGCTACGACCTGCAAGACAGCACAGGTGGCTTGTTAGCTGTGACCTACCCTTCACAAGAGTGCCCCTCCCTTTACAGTCTGGCTGAGTAGTGCATTCGTTTAGCTGTTCCTCACATCTGCCAACCGATCGGAAATGCCTCTTTCCACTGTATGAGGACATTTACCAGCTATTTGTGCAGTAGAACTCAAAATTGTTACTGCTATCTAATGAGGAGGGTCGTGAACTGCTACTTTCCAAATCTGTACCCATTCATGCAGCGCATCTCTTAGAGTGGCCCCTCCAAAGGAAGAGATCACTTCAGAGTTTGATTTGGGTTTATTTTCCCCTTCTTCAAACGTGGAGGGAAAAGGACTTGCTCTTGCGCTGAGGATCCGCAGATGACCGCATGGTGGCGCTGGCGCTGCACGGCAGACGGCGCCCTCCTCTCGGTGAGGCTGCGCCTGTTTCCCCTCGGGTCCTCCTTTCCCTCCAGCCAGGCTGAGGCCTGTGCCTGATGCCTGCCAAGAAGCTGTCAGGCCGAGCTGGGAACCGGTGAGGCCTACCTGAAGTCAGTAGGATTTTCTTTGTTCTCTGACAGGCCACGTTCTGTCCATTGCTCCCTACCGAAGAAGAAAAAATTCTTACAACACATTGAATACTGTTTAAAGCTGTTTCCTCAGCTCGAGCTACAGGTATTTGTATCTCGCATTTGGCCCCTGCAAGTGACCTATTCCCTCTCAAATGAAATAGCCCAAGGAACAAATCGTGTCCTGATGTGTCATTAGAACCTCCGCGGCTCGGGAGAGGGAGACCGGAGGCTTGGCCAGTCTAGGAAGAGCACCCTCTCAGCGTGGAAAGAAACGTGTGCAAAGGCCCTGGAGAACTTGGAAGGAGTCCTCCCAAGCACCTGCTCAGAATCAAGCGCGCTCTGGAGGCAGAGCTCCGTTGTTCCTGGAGATGGGACCGCTGTGTGGCCGAGGCTGGCTTCCGGCTTGGTTCTCCCGGTTTGGCCTCCGGTCGCCGGGATGACAGGCACGGGCCACCAGGGCAGGCTTAGTATCTTTTGTAAAATAGGAAAAAAAAAAAAATACAGATTTTCATTAAATTATGGTAGGGTATTCTTTTTTAAATTGAGGCAAATATTACTTATGATGGAATATCCCAAGATTTAATATTTCTTTCAAAGCAGTTTTATTGAGGTAAAAAATTTCATTTGATAAATCTGTTTAAATAGTCCAGTGACTTTTGACAAATGTATTAGATTAATGCATGCACTATCACTATTAAAATAGAAGTTTAATATGCTTTATCCAAAACATTTGGGATCAGAAGTATTCTGTATTTCAGCTGTTTTCAAATTTGCATATACAGGCCGGGCGTGGTGGCGCACGCCTGTAATCCCAGCACTCAGGAGGCTGAGACAGGAAGATTGCTGTGAGTTCGAGACCAGCCTGGGCTACATAGTGAGTTCCAGGTCAGTCGCTACTACATAGAGAGACCCTGTCTCAAACCACCCCACAAAAAATAAATTTGCATATACACAATGAGATACCTTAGAGATGGAACACAGTTTTAAAGAGAAAATTTGTTGGTGTTTCAAACACACCTTTTACACGTAGACTGAAGGTAATTTTAGAGTCTATCTTAACTAATTTTATGAATGAACCTAAGATTTAGGGTGTAGAATTTTCCAGTAGGAGCATTACACCCCACTCCAAAAGTTCTGACTTTGGAGCATTGTATATTCCGCATTTTTCAGATTATGGACACTCACTTGTACAGAGTTTTTCAGTTGCTTCCCTGGTGCCATCTCAGCTCAGTCCACACCCCCACTAATCCGAGATCTACTTCTACCTGACTGTGATCTTCATGTACACAGGCTCTCACGTGCATACGCCATTTTGATGTCTGGCTTCCTTTGGTCACTGTGTTTCTGATGTTCGTCCATGCTAAAGTGTGGATTAGCAGTTCTTTCTTTTTTATTGTTCAAGCATATAAACATGACGCGACTCCTCGGCTAATCTGTGGGTATTTGGATTGTTTCCTGTTTGAGCCATAGTACCTGGAGCTGCTGTGAGCACTCAGGTACACATATCAGTGTGGACAGATGCTGGGGTGTGAACACTCAGCAGAGGAATTTCGGGGTCATGTGCTGGGTCGTGTTTAATGTTGTAAGAAATTGCGGAAGCTCGCCAAAGTGACTGCAGCACTTCCTGAGGGCTTTCACGGCAAAGTATCATGCACTGGGTGGATTAAAACAACAAAAATGTATCTATTAGAATGCTTCACAGGAAGTGCTGCCTCTTTTATCTTCCGGTGCCTGCTGGCAACTGTTAGCCTTTGGGTTTGGGGCAGCCAAACTCCAGTGTCTCCCTCCAGCTGTGTCGGCAGTCCTCCTGTCCCATGGGTCCCGTGTCTGTCTCCACTCTGACTCAGTCCTGCCGAGCTCAGGGAGCCCTCAATTCACTTATTCTCGCCAGCAGAGACCTTATTTCCAGGTCACGTTGGGAGGTTTGAGATGGGCAAAACCTGTGGGGGGCGCCATTCCACCCAACGCTATCCTGGTTGATCAGCTGTACAACTTCCACTATTTGTGAGCGTTCCAATTGCTTCTTGTCCTCACAAACGCTTCATAATGTTTTGTTTTGGTTTTTTTGAGACAGGGTCTCACTATGGAGTTGAGACTGGCCTGGAACTCACTGTGTAGCCCAGGCTGGTCTCGAACTCACAGAGATCCTCCTGCCTCAGCCTCCCAAGTGCTGGGATTACAGTCGTGCGCCACCACGCCCGGCTATGCTTCATAATGTTATCGTGCATTTTACAGTTTTAGTCATTTTCGTGTGTGTGTGTGTGTGTATGTGGTGGTTTCATTTGGGTTTTAATTTTTGATTCCTTAATGGTCACTGATGTTGAACAGCTTTTCATGTACTTGTTGGCCATTTAGGGATCTTCTTTTGTAAAATGTATTTGGGTTTTTGCCTGTGTAAAATTTAAGCTGCCTTAAAATAATCTGTAGAAATTATTTCTTTAAGACAGATATAAATCATTTGTCAGATACATACATTGAAATTTTTTCTCTCCCAATCTGTGGCTTCACTTTTTATGACCTACAATGTCTTTTGATGAATGGAATTTAAATTCAAATGAAACCCACTTTTCAACTTTGTTTAGTGTTTTTTAATGACCCCAGAAATCTATTTAAACTTAAAGCTATGAAGATATTTTGTTTCAGATGTTTCTAGCTTTAGCTTTTATATTTAAGTCTATGATCCTGCCTAAATTGGTTCCTATATTTGGTATGGAGTTCATGTCAAAGTTTCTTTTTCCCACATTTATCTGCTTGTCGCAACTCAATTTGTTGAGAATTGTCCCTTTTCTGTTGATCAGACTTGGTTAAGAGTTTGTTGATTGTTTACATCCTGTTGAAAATTAGTCTGTGGTATGTGTTTGGTTCCTACCATCTATTTGTCTGTTCTTGCCCCATTGGCTTAATTACTGTAGTTGTTTAATCTTCACATCAGATAATGTAAGTTCTCCTACTCTATCTTTTGGGAAATAGTTTTGACTATTTCTCTTAATTTTCCTGCTCCATATACAAATTTCAGACTTAAATTTTCAGTTTCTACCAAAAAGGAAAAGAGGGAAGGAAGGAAGGGAGGAGGAGGGAGGGAAGGGGAGAAAGAAAAAGGCAGGAAGGGAGGGAGGGAGAAACATAGCCTATTTGGATTTTTGCCCCTCAGTATCAGGACGCAAACTCAGGACCTTACACTTGCCAGGCAGGCGCAGCTCCACTGAGCTAAATCCCTGGTCCCTATTTAGATTTTTTCAGGTGGAATTGAATTTACAATACCTACTCTTTTTAATAGTTAATTTGTAAAGTCAATTTCTTGGTAAGAAAGACTCATTTTCTAATATTTTTATATGTTCTCAAAAATGTCTTGTCTTTGAAAAATATGTATCACTGTCTTAAATAAGATCAAACCTTATTTTAAAAATCTTGGAAATACTCCAATTCATTTTAAGCTACTCTGTCTTAAAAAAAAAAAAAAAACTACTTCTCAATAATTTAAGTCTAGAAAATAACTTTTCTGACATTTTTTTTAAAAATACATACTTATGATAAGTAAATCCAGTACTTTAAAAATATTTTGGGAACTTTCATAAAACCTCAATTTCCATTTCATTTTACTGTTTACATTTTAAATTTTCTTCAAAAACCAGGTTTAATAGAAAAGCACTCCAATTGTTTTAAGCCATTATATTTAAATGATTAAAAATTTTAAAATTTAAGCTGTTCTTCTATTACATTGTATGCCATACAGTCAACATATTACTTATATAACTATTCAGCCTATAATAGTTTAGGATACATATTAAAATTAAAGATGCTTATTTGGCAAATTCTTTTAGAACAGGCTTCCTGTGTCTGGTTCTGCTATAAAGATTCTGCGGCAGTTCCTTGATTACAGTAAATTTTTTTCCTATTCACAATAGGTATGTTTGAAAAACCACACAAAGAGGAAAACACCTGGCACATTTTACTACTCCAACGTTTTCAGTCTTGGGGCATAGGCGATCTTGTTGCAATTTCTTCCTACACGAGGTATTTCAGTGTTCAACAAGTAAAAATGTTAATTATTGTCCTAGATTTCTTTCAGAATCTTGTCCCAAGATTTTTGGTTGTGAGGGGTGAAGAGAAGAGCCCAGGTGTCCTGCCTGTCTCAACTCCTGTGGTCCACATGCAGTGGGTGGTATCCAGAGCATGTGGGTGGCCGGCAACAGCAAGTCACCAAGCTATCACAATGACCATCCTCTGTCCAAAGGTTTGAAGAAACACATATAGTTAACACCAAAAGGAGCTTGAGGAACAAGGTTCAGGGACCCGGACTGGGACTCTGGGGAGGTTTCTGGAACGCTTCCTCTTTATTCAGGAAAGGCACAGGCTTATATGGGGCAGGGCGGGGGTGGAGCCAGGGTGGAGTCGGGATATTCGGCACATCGCTATTGGCCACATGTTAACTTTTGGGTTGTATGCTTTAGGGGCTGAGGTAAATGGAGTCGGGACCTTAGAGGTTTTTGAGAGGAACAGCTCATCTGTCTAACGTCAGATCTCTACACACCCGAGGGGGAGGATTATTCCGGCCCTAATAGGCCTCAGAGTTTTCTCAGGAGAGATGGGTGCAGCACTCCTGACCCAGCCAGACATTAATCTGATCCTCAAGCCTGTACTTTGAGCAGCAAGACATAATGTTGCTGAAATTTTCACAGCATTGAAAAATGGAGAAATCTGTAATTTTATAACGCGAATATCAACAAGGGAAGAAACAAGAATAAATCTAATCTTCGTGGCAGTTGCTAGTGGTTTTCTTGACGATCCCATGGCAACAGTGATTCTTAATTATACACAGGTGCAGGGGAAACTTATAATACAAATGATTAGAAAGGTATGATAAAGTATTATAATGATAAACCTCATAATATGACAAGTAGGAAATGCAAAAAGGGCCTGTTTTAATGATAACTCTTCACAAATATTGTAGCTGTATAGCTCCTAATAAAGTGTGCTAAACTTATACGTAGACGGATATTCTGCCGTAACTTTATATACTCAAAATTACAGCCATACTGGAACAAATTTCTTGGGAATTTCTAAGACTACATCTTAATATTTCTTTTTATGCCAAATGGATAACTCACACATGTGTGGGAGATACGGACTTGTCATTTGCTGTGTGAGTAACATGAAATCTCATCCATTTATTGTCTATAACCTGAACCATCGGGACAGGCTGTTAGGAAATCAAACCTCCGTCCCTGTTTCGACTTCCTTTGGCTCCAGCGTCGCAGATAGCAGAAGAACTTGGGAAGTTTGGGGGTGCGGAGCTGCACAAAGCCACGTGCCTGGAAAAACCAGCACTGCCGAGATGCTGAAGGTCCACCTCTGGTGGTCACTGGTGTTTCTGAGACTATTCTGGCCATAAAAGAAATAATGTTGTGTGTTAGGTAAATGAAAATAGAAAAATATAAACCTTTGCACGCTCCACAAGTCAAGACTTCCCATTACCTGAACAAGACCTTGAGGTTTTATTGAAGGACAGAGACTAAATGTTAACTTGCCACTTTTGCATTAGTGTAATAAAATAAATCACCTCTACTCCCCTCACGCAATACCCACAACACCCCGATCAGGGAAGTCACACGTAGGGAAAGGCAAACCAGAGCAGAAAATCGACCTTCCTTTGCTTGCTTCACCCGCCGCGCTTTCTCACCTGTTACCCGCGCCAGGACCAGCTAAGTGATCTGCACAAAGTGCGAAATAGAAATGCAGAGCTTCTTTTTATAAAATGATGAAGAGTTTCGAGAAAATAACGCCTTGGCTTCAAGCCAAGGATGGTGCCCCTTAAGTGCAGCCCACCCAGTGCTGGAGCCCGCCGGGCGCAGGTCTCTCTCCCCTCGGTCGTTACTGTACAGCCAGCAGCTCTCTAAGGTTGCTCCGCGAGACGCTGTCCCTTAGAATCAGCCTATACGTCCTCCCCCGTGCGATGTGTCTGAAGCAGAGGTTCTCTCACCTCCCTGTTCATCCTTTCAGTAAAGCCCCTGCAGGATCAGGTCCACATTTTAGACGTGAACTTCTAGGTGCTCCTGGGCCGCCTCTGCCTGATGGATCATCTCCGCCTCTTTCCACTTCCTGCTCCACACCTGTGCTCCATCCACCTGCGTGAGGAAGCACAGGGCCACTTAGGTGTCACAGGGTCGATCCCCAAACCAGGGAAAGAAGGGCGCTTAGTGCTGCTGGAATGTGCCACTCACAAAGCTGCCCCCAGGCTGCCAGTGGCCTGTCCTGCAGATGGCTCGGGGCCCAGACACCGGACAGTTGGCCAGCACAGCAGTGCTCAAGGGCCAAAACACTGAGCCATGTCTGAAATGTGCTTGAAATTTATAGCCACTATCAATGACTTTACTCCCCAGCCCCCCGCCCAGTACTGGGGAGTGAACCTGGAGCCTCTGCACTGAGCTACTTGCCCAGTCTTTTCTTTTTTGAGATAGTATCTTGCTTAGTCCCTAAATTGCCCATACTTGGCTAGAATTAATAGTCCTCCTGTCTCGGCCTCACAGATTACAGGCCCAGCTCAATGTCACTATCTCTGACCTTGCTGTAGTGCCACTTCTCAAACTCTTAAGATGTAGAGATTCATCATCCCATACCCTTTATTTGTGGAGCCTCTGAGTAGATCATTATTGTACACAGTTGTCAGTCTGACAGGCCAAAAAGATGAGCAAGAAATAAATAAATAGGGATTGTCCTTATTTTCAAGCAGAAGACCAATATGTTAACAAAAACCCACTACCATGTGCTGTGGCTCTCACTTCTTGAATCCCTGCTGAGTTGAGTACAGCATTGGGTGTGTTACATTTAACAATCCATTCAAGATTTGGGCGTTTATATTCATAATTGATGGGAAAGGGAAAACAGAACTTCAAGAGTGTAAGTAACTCACCCTAGGAAGTAGGCTGTGAACTGGGATGTACGCAGATGTTTTTCTGGTTCCGAGCTCTTTCATGTCCACCATATTATTATGATATCCCATATGTATACTTTTGAATGGTGGTTCTAAAATGAGTATACACAGAGAGACAGAGCCAGCAAATTTTACCTCAGTTTACCTGGTAAAGAAGAGATTAAGAAGTCCTTGGCCAGAGGACAAGAGTGGAGAGCACAGGAATGATGCACCAAGGGAATTACATATTGCCAAGCCCCAGAGAATGTCATATTCTAGGAACTGCAAGTCTTCAGGAAAGATTATATAGAAGGAACTGGAGCATGTGGAACCAAAAAGCTAGACAAAGGACCTATCACCAGAGCTCTATAGGAGACCCAAGGAACTAGAACTTCATTCAGTGAGTGACTAGGAGTAATTTAGGGGATTTAATAGGAAATGATACATCGAGGCTGATGTTTTGAAAGAGATTTCTGCTACCATTTTAGAAAACAGAGCAGAGGAGAAAAAGACCAGAGGCCAGATCAACAGTCGGCTACAACACAGGTAAAAGGAAAGAAAGCCCAAACAAAGTCAGCGGGCAGAGAAATAAAAAGAGCAAGCCCATTTTAAGAGATAAGCGAGATCGGGAAACAGACCAGGATATTGTGGTTTGCAAAAGCAATCAGTGTAGACTTCCAAGTGTTCCTAACAAATATTTGAGTAAATAGTTCTTAAGCTCAGTGATGCACTCAGATTTAAAAACTATTTGTTGCAACTCTAGTGAGTGGACCTTTGAAAATGCATCTTCTGTTATCATCTTCCACCAAGAAAATGCCATCACATTATTTTCTACTTTTCTGCATGACTGAAGCCAACTCCTTATATCCTGCTGTTTTGTTGCTTCTTTTTTTAAGGGGAAGGCGTACTGGAGCTCCATAATTAATTATGGACATGTTTCCTTTCTTCTCAAGTACTATTCACAAAGAAACCCTGTGCTACTCCAGTAGAAAAAGTTTCACAGCCTTTACACGTGGGAAATTGTTACAGCTGTCTTCGCATATAAAAAAAAAAACAACAAAAAAAAAACATTGCCAGCAACATTTTCAGTTTGATCCTCTTTGAAACAGTGGAGGACAGGGATTCAAATCCTATTTTAAAGTGAAGAAAATGAAAGGAGTTTGATCCATTCACATTCAAGCAGGGATACAATCCAGGTTGTAGGCTTCCTGGAAACATATTGTATTCAGTGGTCGCCAGCCAGGTCTGAAATTCATTGATCAGTGACAAAGTAACAGACACATAGTAAGCATGAGAACTTCCATTTTGTATAGTCACAGGGATTGAATTTACTTGTTAGAAAGTAAGGAGGCAACAATTTTCAGGGAGCTGGGAGATGAAGACTCAGGCCAGTCTCTATTAAATAAGGATGCATGCGGTCACTTGAACCGGCTACTTGCCCTCCCGAGGCATTGTGTGCGACTGGATTCAGGCAGTCCACACAATGAATGCGCGGATATGCTAATTGCTCCTCTGCCTGCCATAAGCACAACTGGCTACACAGATTGGGAAGCCAAGCCAGGGGATAGGCTATGAAATTGGTATGGAAGCTTTGGCAGCAGCCCGACTGATCAGTATACTTAATGCAGAGCTAAAACTAAAACACAAAGCACAGCTTGTTTTGTTTAACAGTGATTTCTAGTGGCAGAGACAGATGTTTGTTGAAATGGCAAGAGATTTGCAAAGCAGAATGTTCTACCACTTACGGTAATTGCTTTATTAATATTGTATGTGTTTATGGCTTCTGTCTTCTGGCTGCGGAAGCTCTTATTTTAAGTGACCAGCCCTCCTGATGACTGGCAGTTCATCTCAACTTCAGAGACCCTTGGAGGCACACCTCCAGCCTCGAACTGTGCAGTGAATTATTTCACAAGAAGCTGCACTCTTGTTTGATTTTCTTACACTTGGAGCCCTCGGGGGGCACTGGGGAGCCACCAGAGACGCTGGTTCTGCATAGCAAAGCACCTTCCAGCTGACCGAGATACCCTCAGCTGCAGACCCGTTCCTGCTGCAGGGACGACCTTTCACCAGCCCCGCCTCAGGACTTGCTGTCAGCCACCATACCTGGAGGAGGCAAGAGATTCGGATCCAGAATAGTGAAAAGACTGGATCCATTTAAAAGAGTCAAGTTTGCAATAGGCCTATCCTAAAATTTCCCATTTTGGGTGCTCGGTTTATTTTGCTTTGAAAAAGATAGATCACATTTTAATTTGCTTCCACTATGTTACTAAAAAGAAGAAATGAAGGAAATAAACTAACAAAGGCAAGTTAAACTTGGAGTTGAGATTTTCCGAGCATTTGCTAGCTTCCTCTGCGGCCGGTCACTTCCTCCCGGCCTGTACCCACTCTCCCAGTGTCCCTCCCTAGGGTCCCACAGGCTGTCGCAGTCCTGAGGCTGTTGACTGAGCGCTCCAGGAGGGAGGGAGGGGAAGTGGCTTCTGAGGCAGAGTGGCAGCCTGAGTTTTTGGCCGGCCTCACTGCCGCTGCTCTGCCCTGCAGGACGCGCCCCCAGCCCAGGCCCGGAGGGCGTGAGCGAGAGGGAGAACCTTCCCGGCTCCCGGTCACAGTCGCGGGCGACCCCCACCCCGACACTGGGAGATCGCTTCTGGAAGCCCCTGGAGAGCCGCGCTGCATTACCCATTCACTGCTTCTGCTCTGTGTTGTGACAGTCGGTTCCCCCGCAAGATCGTGGGCCTGGGAGGCCCTCCAGACTTCTTCGCTGGTGCAAAAGCATCTTTCTTTAATTCGCGTTGCTAGGAGAAAGCCTACTCAATATTTAATTTTAACCTAACGTGTCACAGTTTTCCATGCCAAAAAATAGCCTGGCGGCTCTGCATAATTCATCGTAGTGGACACGGCCTACCTCCGCTTCAGAGGCAAGGCGTAGAGGAGTAGCAGCGGCCGCCCAGCCTGTCGGCCTTGGCTCCACGGGGTTAGGGCATTTTTAAGAGAATCAGTGTAGATGGTTTATATGTAAACAAAAGTTGTTTCATAGAAAAAGGAAAAACAGTAAAATGCAGTTAAAAACATGTAGGTTTTGGAAGGCACCCTTTACAAGAAGCATAAATAGGTACAGCTCAAAGCAAATCACAGGTGTTCTGTTTCAGATCCTTCGTCTGTACTGATGCTTTTCTTTAATAATGTGTGTGTGAAATGGCTTCTAAAACAATCATAGAGAATGAAGCAGTATTGTATATATACTTCCAAGATTCTCTTTTATATATACGTTTAGTTCAAAAATATGAAGAAATTGGTTCCTGCGCCTGCCTGGCAAGCACAAGGACCCAAGTTTGATCCCAGGCACCAAAAAAAAGAAGAAATTGAATCGATGTCTTTTAAATTCTCATGATCAGACAATATTGAAAGTACTGGAAACCACACTCAACCAGGACAGATGTAGTTACCTGTGTTTTTGTCCTCAACATCCTCCTCCCCAAACCCTGATCTAATGCATTTACTTAAAAAAGATTTAAATGTTACTCTATTAAAAAAAAAAAGTAGAGAAAACTACCTATGGAAATTACAT
Source organism: Fukomys damarensis (assembly GCF_012274545.1). Taxonomy (NCBI): domain Eukaryota; kingdom Metazoa; phylum Chordata; class Mammalia; order Rodentia; family Bathyergidae; genus Fukomys; species Fukomys damarensis. The sequence continues at coordinate 6,625,472 of NW_022900943.1, read as the reverse complement.
TTCACCTGCTTAAGCTAAGAACATCTTGCAGGTAAAGAGATTATTTACAAAGGCCAGGTTAACATATAATATTGCTAAAATACTGCCATTCCCTCAAGCTGTTCAACGGCACAATCTGACACATTAGCGCAATGTGAAGAGAAAAGATTGCACTTGCTACATTTTCCCCAGATTTTGTTTCATTTGAAATATTGTGTACAAGAAAAAGTCACGTTGGAGATATTGCTTCTCCACTACAGTCTTGGAATTCTTTGACAGGTACGGGACTTTCCTAAGTAACACAGCCATGTGTATACATTCACTTGTTCCTCCTTGCTGATTTTTTTTGTATCACCTAGCAAGATTTTAGTTCAATTTTCCTTATGATGATGTTTTACATTTTACACTTGTTTCCTGGGAGTAACCAATCTTCCAATGAGACTTTTCCTTACCCCAGTCTTACATCTGACCCCTTCCTGGCTCACAGTGCAGTTTATTTCATTTAAAAGGAAAAAAGTAACTCATGTATGTTTTTGATTCAATTTCTCATTTTCTTCAGTTCCATAATGTGCAGTTCTCAGGAATATTATTTTCCTCAGGCTGATCTGTGTTCTCTTTCAATAAAACCACAGGACGCAGCTGTTGGGCAGGGAGACTAAATGTCATGGATTCGGTGCCCTGTTCCTTGGCAGGAAACTCTGGCTGCATGCTTTGTATGTTTTTTTTTGTTTGTTTTTTACCTTCACTCCTCTATTGTGCTTTTTCAACAAAAGTTAGACAGTAATAACTCATACATTTACACACCACAGTTAATGACTATAATAGTATAAGGTTAAAGGATAAATACTTATTAACACAAAAAAGTATGGTGTAACCCTACATTGAACAGAAAAAATTATTTCTGTGGTTAATGAAAACACGGATACATTTGACAGAATTATTTAGAGGAGGAAAATGGCTTTTGTGCCTCCTGGGGGCAAATTAACTATGTGTGCATGTGCGTGTGTGTGCATGTGCGTGCGTGTGTGTGTTTAATCCTTTTGAGGCTGTACGTCTAATTGTCATAAATTGCTACCCTCCCTGCTGCCTGCCCAAGCTGGAGTGAGCACCCCTCAGTGCTATCTTACATTCTGGTAGCTAATTTGAGTTTCTCTTTCCAAGACATATCACCATGTCTGCAGGAAAGGAGGCCAATAATGCCTTCCTTAGAAAACTCCAGGCTCTATTCCCAGGGGTTAATTGTTGGTTGCATAATAAATAGCCAGAGAAATACCCGTTTGTAAAATGAGTAAGGAGAATGTCTGACTACAGATAAACTAAGGAAAAGGGGGACTTCAGCAAGTGTTCCAGATTACCTGAGTGTATTTTTCATGATTGATGCTTTACTTGCATGTCTTTTGCTACTGTACCATCATATCAGTTTGCTAGCCTAACCTAGTTAATTAAAACTTTAATAACTGTATGTATATATTTTAATAGGCTTTCCATGATCACCTTGTTTCTTGCTAATCTAGCCACTTGACAAGGAGTTTTTCTTAATATGTGGAATATTTCATGCATTATTCCATCAAGCAGGCACTCATTACATATATGGAATTAATCTATCAAACCTCAGGTGAGTAAAATAATCATAGTTAAGTGCATTAGGAAGTAATTTAATAAGATTAGCAAATGAACAGTAGGGCTAGGTTCTGAAGCTTTCTGATTAGAAATGTCATGAAAGCAAAGAAATCCCCTAGAGACAATTAACTTATTACGGAATGTAACTTATGTTCTTGCCATTTGAGATGAGTCACTTAACTGCTCTGGCCCTCAGCTAAATTATACCATCTAAAGGATAGGGCTAGGCGTGGCAACTACAATGCTAGAATTACTTGATTTAGGTTATGTTTTCAATTTATGATTAGTATTATCAAAAGAAAAAGGCCTTCAGAAAATGAGGGCATAGATAGATATAGCATCTTAGAGTTTTTGGTAATGCAGACCTAAGAAAAGTAGATACCAGTCATTTCCCAACAATCAGTGGGATTGTACTGCAGAAGAATCTAAATATTCCTCAAGGAAGGATGGGAGAAATTACATTTTCAAGCAATCAGAGGAAAAAAGAAAAAGGGCAGTAAAGAAGCAGACATAAAATATGGAGAGCAGGAGGTTTATCATGGGTAGGAGAGGTTACAATGCCTAAGAAGGGTGAGAGGTTTGGGCAGGAAAGGCCTTCCCTGTCCCCTGTGGATCTGGTTCCCCTGAATGAAAGCCATGAGAGAACAAACAGGCACTGCAGGGGACAAACTCTCAGGCAGCTCCAGAAGCTGCAGACAGAGCCGCTGAGTAGATGTCGAACAGCAATGGCCATATCGGAAGATCCCCAGCCACGCTTAGCAGCCTGCTGATGACTTCTCAGAGAGTCTGTGGCCGTGGCTCAAAAGCTGGGCCGGGCCCTGGAGAGGTGGTCTGGCCACTGTCCTGTCTGCACTGAACAGCTGGCTTTTCATCTCTCCCGCTCTCTCCTCCATGCTCAGCTGTCCCCCGTGTGCTACTCAATGGTCTACATATCACATGTGGTCTCTTCAAAATACAGACCATAAAAACCCACCAGCATAAACAAAGTAGGAATACATCTAAAAGGCAGAAAGAGTATTACTAACAAAAGAGCAATATGAATGGCACAGGTGTATAAGAAGTAAAGCAAGATGGCTAAAGTGAAAGGTCCGTGGAAAGTACCAAGCAGCAAATGAGAAGAAGGACTATTAACAATGCTCCGTTAGAAACCAGAAAGAACACAGACAAAAAGCATAGGTAACAGATGATAGATTGTGAATTAACTAGTTTTTATTGTTTTTTATTTATCAAGTTAAAAAGCCACATGGGTAAGAGTAGAAACAGCATCAGTTAGTGGTGACAAAAGCCAACAATACACACAAGATGCTATGAAAGGAACCCACAGGTCTAGACCCGTTCCATCCCCTCCATCCAGATTCCTGGCAATGAACAAAGGAATTTCCCAAATACAGTATTTAGAATTTCGAAGAGTAAAGAATGTTTCAGAAGATAAGAGATTCTAAAACATAAAAAGAAACCAACTTAATAGTTTTTATAACAGAAATATGGCACAGGTGTATAAGAAGTAAAGCAAGATGGCTAAAGTGAAAGGTCCGTGGAAAGTACCAAGCAGCAAATGAGAAGAAGGACTATTAACAATGCTCCGTTAGAAACCAGAAAGAACACAGACAAAAAGCATAGGTAACAGATGATAGATTGTGAATTAACTAGTTTTTATTGTTTTTTATTTATCAAGTTAAAAAGCCACATGGGTAAGAGTAGAAACAGCATCAGTTAGTGGTGACAAAAGCCAACAATACACACAAGATGCTATGAAAGGAACCCACAGGTCTAGACCCGTTCCATCCCCTCCATCCAGATTCCTGGCAATGAACAAAGGAATTTCCCAAATACAGTATTTAGAATTTCGAAGAGTAAAGAATGTTTCAGAAGATAAGAGATTCTAAAACATAAAAAGAAACCAACTTAATAGTTTTTTTTATAACAGAAAAGAAAACGTATTCTATACACTATAGACTCACATGCAACTATAAACTTATAGTAAGCACATTTTAAGAAGAAATAAAATTAATGTTGATGATATATTTTAATTAATTCAATGTGTTCAAAATACTTTACATTTACAGTGTAAATAAATGAGACATTTTTAATTCTTTTTTGATAATGCTCACAATTTGATTTATATCCTATTTTAAAACATCTCAATTCAGATATTATATTTGTATTTAATATAATTATCAATTATATTTTATAGAATTTATAGTGGCAAAGAAGGACTCAAATACCAAAGTGGTTTCAAATGTGCTTAAAAGTTTTCCATCAGGCCAGGGATTTAGCTCAGTGGTTCCACGGCCTGCCTTGCGTGTTCAAGGACCTGAGTTTGATCCCTGGTACCCCCCCCCAAAAAAAATAAGTTTCCCAACAAATTAATCAAGTAATGAAAAATTATGCGCCTTTAATATCAAATCTATGTTGACAGCACTGGTTCTTTAACAGAACTGATTTTACTTTGAAGCAAAGTGTATCAATTTCAAAGCTACATCTGCCAAAATTAAATAAATTCATTAAATCTTTTATCAGTTCCATATTACTAATATGTATTATATAAAGCAAAAAGTAATTCTGTTATCAATATTGAGAGTTTTTCAAATTTTTCTTGTGATTTTTCAAAGTTTGATGCAATTGATCTCTAAAACTGTTACAAAAGAATTCTATGGGCAAGTTTTTGCAAAATTTGTTGCCTAGTATAAAAAATGATGTTAATAATTTAAAACTATGAAGAAACTGAGAAGGAAATTAGAAGAGAGAAGAAAACATGTATGACTGGAATGGACTATTGGACATTTCACAGAGATAGTTCATGAGAGTTGCCTGACCTTTGTGATCATTTACTCCATTTTGAAGTCTTACATTTGACCAAGAGCCCTTCTTTTCTTTGATGGCGTGGCTCCCTGGATATGCGCACATGTGTTTTCTATATGCGACTGCACTTTCTGAAATTCTTCTCTGATTCACTATGTATGGTGCGATGGTTTAGTCCTGACTGTCCACTTGAGTGGATGGGGGAGCTTCCAGGAAGTTAGCAACATCTGCTTCTGGGTGTGCCTGTGAAGGTGTTTCCACAGGAGATCGGCCTGTGGAACAGCCAACTGTCAGCCCGCCCTGTCCTGCTTGTGCATGCTGGTGAGGAGGTGCTGATCTGGGCAGAACAGAAGCAGGAGAGAGCCCAGTAGCGCTGGCTCTCAGGGTCTGCATATGTCTGCTTCTGACCACCACGAGGTGAGCAGCTTGTCTCCCTGGAGTCTTCTCCAGCCTAATGAGAACTAGAACTTCTGCAGGTGTGAATTAAAATGATTCCTCCTATGAACTGACTTTTCAGGCCTTTTGGGATAGCACCAAACAGCCGACTGACACCGACTGACACCCACAGAGACGTGAGCATCCCCTATTGGTTTCCTCTCTGCTGTGCCGTGTTCTCTCTGTCTTACTGGGCATGCCGAGTAACACTGTTGCTCAAGTATCTTTCTGACCCTACCATGTTCATATATTTTTTAGAACCAGCTGTCTTTTTCAGGCAAATGCAACTTTAATTTCTTAAAAGCTTCTGGAATTGCATCAACTGAAGAAATACTAAAGTAGACAAATGACACATTTTAGGTTGGAGTGCACGTTGCTGCCCTGCCTGGTGGTGCTTGCTTGAATTTGCTGACAGACTCATTAAGCTGAGCGGGAAAAGCAAGCTTATTGATCATACCTCAAAATTCAGTTTGGGAATCCTTGATTCCTGCTAACTTCAAATCTCTCCTGATGGTATGGGGAATCATTTGAAATCTGTCTTTTTCTGCAAAGTCCACCAAATCCTCCAATAACTGTCTATAAACTATTTCACTTTTTCCATCTAGTAATATATAAATGAACAGATACATTCTGGAATTGTCAGGGTTAGCACAGACATGAACTGCATACATTTGATTTAAAAAGCAGTGGTAACCAGTTTGAAAGTGTCATCCATCAGCTGAACAGAAACATGGACTAGAACGCTTACTTTAGATTTCATGGTAAATATAAGAAGCCTAACTTCGTCAATTGTCAAACGTATAAGCATTTGAAGGAGCTATGCAGCCCTGGAAGCATCTCTGTATCAGCAAATGCCTGGTTTAGAAGATGCTGATCTTTGAATTCGGTCTCTTCTCTGCTGAGGGGCATGTTTCGAAGGTAGATAAGATTCCATGAGCGAGAGTGCAGACCCAGTATGTGACTGAATAACAAGTGTAGTTCATGCACCACCAACGCTGGACCAATCCTGCCTTCACCTTTCTACCCCCTTACCTAGCCTGTCCCCCACCCCACCCCGTTCCAGGGAACTTGGCTTTTAGAATTTCAGTGTCCAGGATTTCAACATTCAGGATTTTAATCTTTAAAATTGAGATTGTCGAGATAATGATCTTTGAGGATTTTATACTTTAGGGATTTTAGTCTTTTGGGAGTTCAACATTCAGGATTATGATATTCAAGACTGCACTTTTTGGAAGTTTGATTGGCACCTTTTAAATAGGTGGAAACTTACCCGTTAGTATTCCACCTTTCATTCTCTTCCTGGCTCTTTGTATTGGTGCTAAAAGGCAAGGAAAGAATGAAGAATCCTGAACTTCTCACTCTTCTCTCTCTGGGCAAGCTACAAATATTCATTATGCATGAATAACATGCCTTTCTGGATTGCATTAATTAAGAGTGTTTTTCTTTCTTGTTATTCCCCTTTTAAGGTGGATAAAATAATTTCCCATTCTTCTCTCCCTGGAAAATCTCAAGTTGCCAAGATTTCCCCTTTGAGATCCCCATTTGATATTTCTACCAGTGGTCTCCACTAAAGCAAGGCAGAGGCCAGGAACATCTGGCTACATTTGATTTGATCCCACTCCGAGCACAGACGGAGTAGTGTGGGTCACAGATTCAGCAATCCCCGTTAGTTAGGTCAGCCCTAAGGTACGGGAGGACTGGCTCAGAGAGAGCCGGGAAAGGGAGCCGATGCACAGCATTGAGAAACTGCTTCCACAGGGGCCCCAGAAGCTCTTGGTAAGTCAGTGCACCGTCTCTGAACAGCAGTATTTAAGATCTACCAGAGCCCTGCACTGTTTCCATGGACAGTGCCTTTTCCTTCTCCTCACATGGGGAAAAAAGTCAGGCAGCTTTCCTCGTGCTCTGAAACAAGGACACTAATCCATTCATAGGGCTCTGCCTTCATCACACGGTGACTTTCCAAAAGAAATCCACCCAATACCATGGCCTCGGGTAAAGATTTTGACCTAGGAATTGTGGGAGGGTGCGTATATTCAGAGGACAGCAAGCTGACACTTTGAACTTTGCTGCACCCCAATCCACTCTCCCTCCAATGAAAGTCACATTTGTATTCAGAGAAGTCCCTCTGCATATTTTATGGCTTCTGGCATTGAATAGTGTGGAGAAAGGACATTGCTGGGCAGGGAAATTTACATCAGAGAATAATCCTTTCTGGAGGCAATGCACAGTGCAATATTCAGAAGGAAAAGATTGTGATGTATGTAACTGAGTTTCAGAAGTTTCAGACAAAGTCTGCATACATGGAAAGCACAACTGGGCCAAACTATCAACCAGGGGAGAATCTGCGTAAAGAGTGTCAGTGTCGGGGTGTCTCCCTAGCTCCTGCAGCTCTTCTCAGTCTCACATTGCTTTCTGATAAGAGATTCTAAGAAATGTCCCGAGCGAGGAGGGCAGTCCTTCGAGTTCCACTCCCTCGGTGATGAGCGAGGAAACTGCTCTATCTGACTATTCTTAATCCAAATGCATTTCTAACATTGTCAAAAAAGGTTTGAAATAATTGGAAGAAAGCCCAAATAAAAAGAAATGAAATCAAGATAAATATTGCATATACAAAGAATCATATTTGCATCACAGTTCCAAACTCCTGCTCTGTGGCCCAGCAGCTCCAGCTCAGGAGATGCCATTCTACCACTTTCCTTTTCAGCCTGTTTATATAGAATGTGGAATAAAAATCCTGGTCACAGGACAAATGTGTTTTTATTGGGATTAAGAATAATTATCATTATGAATACATATAGGGCTGGGGATTTAGCTCAGTGGTTCGGTGGCCTGCCTTGCAAGTGCAAGGACCCGAGTTCAATCCCCGGCACCAAAAAAAAAGAATACATATAGATTCAGTAGGAGCTTTTTACTGGACCTGAAATTATTTATGCAAAAGTTCATAGTTTTTCTGGGTGAGTCTACCATAGGGCTTTACTCAGAATTCCAGGAGGGACAAACAAGACTGTAGATTAATTCTCCTTGCTAAGACCCAGTACTTCTCTCTGCATATGTTCACAAATTAACAGCAAGCACCCTGGGCTGGGGCTGTTGTTCTGCACCTATTAGAGTGCTTGCCCCGCATGCACAAGGCCTTGGGTTTGATCCTCAACACCAGAAGGAAAAACTCATTCCTACTCCACAGAGCTGATCTGCTAAGAACTATCCACAAGCCTGACTTCACCTCATTTCAGCCCTTTCTTTCGAGGCTGATCCTTTCACCCCAAGCTCTCCCTTTCCTTTGCCTCTGCACCCTACCTTCCACTGCCTGGGCAGTGCATCTACCTAAGTTCTACTTTTCTTCCAGGTTTTCTACACTGAGATGAACCTGCCCCCATTAGCTTTTCCCACACATTGCATCGCTTGGACTTGTGATCCATCTCCCTTTGTCCCTTCTTCTTGATCATCGCCTCTTGGAAAGTCAATTTTTAATTGCTGTGTTCTACTAATCAGAAAAGCTTATTTTCAGCATCCTTCAGAAAAGGAGCAAATGCTCAGATGCAGGAGACTCCAACTTTGCCTGTGTGTGTGAATCTGGAGAGAGTGCTAGTCCATGAGGGCGTGACCTGAGTTTGACTTCTAGCTTGTTGGCTCTGGGGAGAAATTCCTAACCGAAGCAATGGGATTTTCCAAATTGAAAGCTAAGACAAGGAAACATAAGGCTCTATCAAAGAGCTCAACACTAAATTTTACTGAATGACATTAAAAAGTGAAGAATACAAAGGTTTTGACACTTGGCATATGTAGTTACAAATACACATCAAAATATAGACATGTTTTTAGAGACTTTTCTTTTTACAGCAATCTTATTTTTGGTCTCAAATCCAATTTTTTCCAGGTGTTACTTTTAAGAAATCATATGCAGACAGCATGTTAGGGCTTTCATGAAACAAAATCTCGCTTCTCTATTTGAGAACCAAGAAAATCGCCCCAAATCAAAACATAACTGGAAAAAAGTATGATCACTAATATTTCTGTTGTCTGGTTCCATTTTCCCAAACAGAAAATAAATAATCAACTTTTTTTCCAAGAGGTAAGATAAGGGATTTTAAAGAGGGAACAGGAATTACAAAAATGCACATTAAACCCTGAAAAGGATCTAAGGAGAAAATGAGTTTAACTCTGTTTTATATAAGATACTGAGGCCCCTGGAAGGTTTGCTGGAGGTTCCTTAGCTGATGACCACACACCCAGGCCTTTGTTGGTCTCCTGGCTCTAGAACTGACCTGACTCATGGCCCTGCTCATCTCCCCTTCTTTCTGACCCTTGGAAGCCTCTCCAGAGTTTTCTAGATAGGTGCTTTCAGAGTAAGAGCTTGAAGTCATTCTTACTGCCTTCCTGTTTCTTCCTTCTGGATACTAAGATTCATTTCAGCCATAATGGAAAAGCAACATTATTCTTCACTGAAATACAATGTAATCACATTTACACCTTTTTTTTTTTTTCTTTTCTTTTACTCAACAACTTTTGAACCACTACTGGATGAGAGGAACTAAGTAGATGCTTGGGATGTAAAGGAGAGCAGGATAAGGCTCCTGCCAGGGGCATACAGCTCTGTCTTCCCTGGGTTATTTCTCCTATTCCATACCTGCGCTGCTTTAGTTCTTCTCTATTTTACTACATGAGATGGACACGATCTAGCTAAGACAAGATGACATTGGTTTACTATTACTTATTATCTGTCCACCTATCCATCAGCCTAGTCATCCATCCGCCTACCCATCTTGAGCTGAACATACGTTCTGTTGCCTAGGATGCAAACTTATCTGGTTTATTATTTAGCTGGGTATAGGCATGTTCAATTACATCACTCTTTCTTATAATGAATGGTCTTTTGTCCAGAAGATAAATACTTTTGAGTTGTATAAAACAAGAATGTACCAAGCAGTGATTTTTACTCTTGTCCCTCCAGGGATGATTACTGTGTTAAGGTTCTTCCTCTATCATTTCTTAAAGCTATAAAGTGGCATTTAAAAAAAGCTCCATATAATCAAATCTCAAAATACCAGAAAAGAACTAGTAAACCTCTAGAAACTTGAGTCTTCACATTCTTAATGGTTGGTCTCTTAAGGAACAGCTTGGAGACTCACCTGCTGTCAGGATGCCATCTTCTCACTTGATTTGATAGGTCCTTGAAAACTCTCAGATTCTTCCTTTGTGGAGATTTTTCTCATAGTTTCTCAATACCACGTTTTAACTCAAGGGGAACTGAAAAGAAGGGCTGTTATCTTTGTTAAAATACAGAAGCATCACTGAGGGGGAGAGGCACTGAAATGAAGGGCACAGTCCTGTTAAAATTTTGAGCTGCGCTGGAACACATCCTAAAATGATTAAATTGTCTGTTCTGGTTATAAATCTTAAGCTTGGTAGTTTAAGCTAACTTCCATTGACTAATAAAATGGAAATATTAGGGTAGGCCAGATCCTGGGTTTCTGTGACCTGCTCTTTAAGGATTGTGATGGGAAACATTCAGTACAACTGACAGTGAACAAACGTTAGATTTAAAAAGTGCCTGGAGGGTGTGTGATTCACAATAATTATGGAATCTGTTTCTGCCTCCATATAAAGACTACTAATAAATTATGAGCACATGAAATGAAGCTGCTGATACAGTAATAAATATTGATTCACAACAAAGTTCAGAATATCTCTTCTTGCAGATTGAATCATGCAGTCCAGGCTGGCGACTCTCTGTTATTCAGATTTTAATAAGGAGAAATGTCTTTATTTTTTTAGATCTAACAACAAAAAGTTCTATATCCATCTAATAATAAAGCATTACTATTAAGATGAATCCTTTGGATGACAAGATTTTGTATAATGCTAAATTTCCAAAATGATCAAATAATCTGTATCTCTAAGCTATCAGATAACCGCAAAAAAAGAGCTTATTTGCATACTCACTGTCTCATATAAGCAACAAGATTTAATAACTTTTTTTCACTTTCCTTCATTAAATATTAACACCTGATCTTTCATTTTCAGCTGATTATATGTATTCTTGATCTTTGTTCTCATGCCCAAAACACTCTTGTTATGAAAATCATGAGGGAAGAAAAGCAATTTCTTTGTGATTGACTTTGCTTTTCACTATATGCTGCAAATGTGGAAGTTGATGTAAAATAAAAGGATCGCCCATGTGGAAACTAAAAAACCTGGGCTTTAGTTGAATTCATGCCTCATGTTAGTGTGAGATCCTGGAAAATTCCAGTACCGTCTTTGCGCTACTGTATTTTCATACAAGAAGTGGTAACACTGACCTAGAAGATCCCTATGATCTCTGTAAGCACAACTTTATGGCCGTAAAGTAGGACTTGCGAGCCATACCTTTGCACCTCCAAGAACATAGATGAGTTTCAGTCAATTGTGTCTTTGACTTTTGTGATATTTATATTTTTTTTATGCATGACTTCCAAGAGAAAACCAAATCAGAGCAGAATGTGCTCTAGCTAATTCATCTAGGTTTTCACTTGCTCTTCAGTTAACCCAGTACAAAAGAGGGATTTTTGAGTCAGCTCCACAGACTCCAGCCCCTCCTCTTCCAATCATCCTGAATTACACAAGGCTATTTTTCTTTGACACAGTTTCCTATTTTCCACTTTCCTCTAAAGTTGGAGTCTCTAAATTAGCATTGTAGAAGTCACTTACATAGGCGATTCTCAGTCATGAGATAGGTAGGTACCTGCAGAGGATGGTAAAGCTCTCAGGCTGCAATCCCGGAGAGTATGATGGAGTTGGCTTGGAGTGACACCGATTTTGCAGATTAAAATTTCCTTCAGAAGGCCTCCCATTTCTCGACCCGCCCAAAAGGACCTCTCCCGGAGGCCATGAGAGGGTCCTGTGGATGCAGATCCATGGGGCAGAGGCACCTGGGTACAAATAATGTTGAAAGAGTCCCAGACAGTTTAGCAGGGTTCATAACCATCCCATCAGGAAAGCCCCTCAGATGCCCCACTTCTCAGGGCTCCTGTGGAGGAGCCCGAATCATGGCTGCCCCAGGACTTTCTACCGCTCGCTGCCATTCGCTTGCCCACAGTGTCCATGTTTTTCCTCATTGTCCTTTGAGGCTACCACTGTGCATGACAGTTTCTGAGCATGTTTCATAATGGAACCACTGTCACTTATTAAATGTATTCTTGGATTGAAAAATTATTCATAGTTTTTGGCTTTATAAACCCAAAATGATGTTGAGCTTCTCTGTGGCTCTGTTCTGCCTAAAATCATCGTCTTTAATTACAGCCTATTAATGAGGCTTCTGGGACAGACGGTCAGCTTAGAGTAGACAAGGACCGTCACTGTTCATGACTGCCTGCCTGGTTCCTGTCCTCATCAGACACACAGAGGCACTGAATAAATTACTGTGGGATGGACAATTTAATGAAAGAGCAAATCACTTAATAAGTGCATAAAAGCCCACGTGAATATGATCCTCTTCATGGAAAGCCAGAGTCCTTCCCAATTATCAAAGCACAGCCTCCTCGAGGTGGTGTGCGTGGCGTGCATAACGCCGTGTGGAATCTTCCCTCTGTTGCACATGTGCATGCGATGTGCATACGTGTGAGTTCACAATTACTATCCGCATCTGTAAGAAGATCCAAAAGTTGCTGAGTACTCGAACGGATCCCCTGTGTCTCAGCTCAGCACAGCTGTGAGCTCGGCTCTCCATGGCGATGGTCCTGGGAAACTCGGTATTAATACTGAGCGAACAGATGGTGCAGGGTGTGTTACTTAAGGCAGTTTTGCCAGGAGGTAAATTTATGCTTTATAAACGCACTTCAAAACTATGCTATTTGATTTAATCACTTAATGCAAAGACAGCTGCATACTATATTTGCCTTAACTGCAGTTATATGGGTTATCTGCCAATCTGTTAATTACAGTATTTTGAAAGACTTCAGGAAAAAAACAGTAATTATACAGATTGGGGAGGGGGGTAGGAACATTTTTGAAGCCTAAATTCAGACGTTCATTCCCAGCTCACATAAACTTATTGAAGATTTAGAAAACCTGTTAAGAAAGTGGGAGTAGATGCGATGGCTTTCTTTTTCGAGAGGCTCCTGCGTTCCCTCTCCCTCAGTTGCTGGGGTAACTACAGGCAGGAGGGAGCCCGCAGTGTTCCCACACACAAAGCTCAGCCTCTGGGGAAGGTCTTCCAGGACTGCTCAATTTCTTACAATTAAAAGAGGTAAATGTTCAAACATGCCTTTGACTTTCTCATATTTCTTATGTACCCTGCTTGGTCCCTGAGCCCTCTGTACATAAGATTTCTCTGCTAAACAGTTGCAGTAATTATTAAGCAGATTTAATTAATACTATATCAAGGAAGGGGAATACATTAAGGTTAGTCTGACAGCTTCCTTTTCTTGCCAAAGACTAAATGCTACCTACTTGTAGGAAAAGTCATGCCCATTTCCTCTACCCCCTGGGAATTCATGTTCAATGAATTTCATTGTCATTTTGAGAACCAGATTTCCTGTCTGTAGCAATACCAGGATAAAAGGGTTGAATAGGCCCCAGGTTATTTGTTAATGAAAGAACTCTAGAAACAACATTACAGATTACCTGGTCAAAGTCTTTCATCTCACCAGTGAAAAATGAAGAACTTGAATTCTTAACTGATTTGCCTTCTCAAATTAGTTAACAAAAAGAAGACAAAGTGGAAACTTTGGGACCTTCTTCTATCCACCTTATGCCTTTTCACATGCCTTACACAACGGAAATGAAACAGAAGGGCCACTGAGTTTCTGTTCTGGCTCCAGTCTGATGTAACTGTCTGGAGCTGCGAGTGAGAATACCAATGACCTCAGCCTTGCTCACGAACAGCACTGTGCCTCCACTTCCTACAGCATCCAGTGCCCTCCCTCCACACTGGGAACAATGGCCCTGGGGTTGAGCCTCAAAGCCTGAATGGTCATAAGCTCCCCACTACGCACTAGGCACTGCATTAGGTACTTTGCAAAAATCATCTCAATTAAAACCTCCAGCAGTCTGTCATGCAGACATCTCAGACATTTTACAGAGAGGGCCACTAGTTTCCAGAGGCCGAGTAATTTGCTTAAAGTTACCACATTCAGACTTAGACCTACAGAATCAAAGGACGCTGACCTGTTAAGAAAGTACTTGGTTTTTTCGGATTCTTTCTTCAAAACTGACTAAAACACTTGTGGCTCAGTACTCCAAGGCTATCTTCTGCATGGAAATTCATCTGAAGAATATCTCACCTTCATAACAGGCTTCACACAATGTTCAACAAATCTCAGCTGATAAACTGGAGTTCATAGCTCAGGTCCTTAGAACAACTCCCCAGTCTTCACTTCCTTCTTCACAGGAAGTGACCATTTCTAGTGCTCTGGGGACTCTGACACACAGATGCCCATCTGCTGGACAGGAGTAACTAACTCCTGTCTGAGCCAGCAAACAAGGGTAATGCTAAGGTTGGGAAGTAGAAGGGGAGTTAGAGGAACAGCTTTGGCTTTTGATCCTTCTCAAGGAATACTGAGGTGATTATCATGCTGGATCTATGGAGGGTTTGGGAAGTACTCACATTTTAAGTGGTCCCTCGTATTTCCATCTCTTGACACTGTGATGCAATTAAAAAATACAGTGGATGTTAGAACATTTTTTTGCAAAATATTTACAATTAAAGGCATTCCTATCAATCTACCTAAAAATTCTCCCCCTCACTTTGAACATGCGTATGCCATCAGTTGTGCCACTCTCTGAAGCAGTCTGGAAGTCCTCTTTCATACATTTAGTTGCACTGTTTTGGCTGCCTCCATGTCCAGAAACGATCCGAACAATTTACTTTTCATGATCGTTCTGACTTTGGGGAAGAGTCAGAAGTGCATGGTGCCAGATCTGGTGAATAAGGTGGGTGAGGACGCACTGCAATGTTTTATGAGCCCGCCTTTTAGTTGGATGGCACTGGGCAGCATTCACCTCCTAAAGACACTCACAAATAAGCATTTCCAGAGCTGCTTCAGAAAGTTGCAAGAAGAATGGAATAAGTGTGTTCAAAGTAAGGCACAGTATTTTAAGAAGGGTTAATGGCAATGTGTCTTTTATTCAAGAACATTTTTTTAATTTGAGTAGCCACTATAAATTAGATCATCATGACAGTGGCGAACTCTGAATCCTTGTATCTCTGTGCTAGGGATTTTTATACAACAAAGCATTTTAATCTTAAATGTATGTCTACTTTTGATCATGATTTTCATAAATTATGGCAATATTTTGAATCAGGATTCTTTGGCTAGTTGTTTTTTTGTTTCTTGGATTTTTTTATGACATTTTTCTAGTAGTCCTAGTTTTTTTAAATGCATTAGTTATCTTTGAGGGAATCTGGTTTATCCTCTACAGGTGAATTAAAGAATGTTCATACCTTAGAAGCCAGTCTTCCAACATGGGAGGAATTTTTTCTGGTTTATACTGAAGTTCTTTATGGCACAGGGTTGAGTGTGTGTGTGTGTGTGTGTGTGTGTGTGTGTGTGTGTCTGTGTCTGTGTTTGGGCATGCACACATCATATTCCTTTATGGTGTAAAACAGCTTTCAGAGATGTGTCATAGCCAAATTACCCATTTCTGATGTTCAAAAGAAGGCCTTGCTTTAGGAGTCATGACAGCTGGGGAATTCCAGCTGTTTAGTGTTTTGCAGCCCTACATGCAAATCTAAGTGTCTCCCAGCACCCTCATTCAACCAGGACTGAATTTGCTAATCCTTTCTTGCACAAAGTGATTTAGAATTTCTTTAAAAAAAAAACAAACCCAAACTCTACTGTCATCAAATAAAAATCTGCATCTGCCTGTAATTATCCTTGTTTCTGAAGAGTGATTAATGAAACAAAAGATAGCCAACTTTACCCCATCATCAAACCAGTAGAAAGCTCTCTGTATACATCCTGTCTTTTATTTCATTTACAAAAACAGGCTACTTGTGTTGTATCAGTTTTCTGTTGCTGTGACAAAACATTAGAGAAAAACAGTTTAAAGGAGGAAAGGTTTACTTTTACTCACATGTTCAGATTTCAGTCGAGGGCCAGCTGGTTCCATTGCTTTTCGACCTGTGGTGAGGCAGAAACATCAGTGCGCAAGGGTGGGGTGCAGGAGAGCGGCTCATTTCATGGCAGCCAGGAAGCAGAGGGAGAGGGAGAGAGCTGGAGACAAGTGGACCAGAGCTAGTTACACTCCCCAAGGTCTCGCTTCTTTGGCCTGTTCCCTTTAAGTGGGCCTCACCTCCTCTGACTTCATCACTTTTCAATAACGTTATCAAATTATAAATCCTTCAGTGGATTAATCTACTGACAAAGTTAGAGTACTCATGCTCCAGTTGCCTTTGAAAAGCCCTGCTTTGATCCCATGAGCCTTTAGGGGGACATTTTGTATTCAAATCATGATAGTTATTTTTTAAAGGTGAGATGAAACATCCCTTCATTCAAATAAACTCAGTTGAACTTCGATAAATATAGCAAAGACAATTTAATAGAGAAAGGATAGTGTTTTAACAAATAGAATCAGAACCATTAGACATCCATATATGAAAATAGGAAACTAGACAGAAACTTTACGCTTTTCCCAAAAATAAATTCAAAATGGATCATAATCCTAACTGTAAAAGGCAAAACCATGAAAATTTTACAAAATAACACAGAAGACCATTTTGGTGAGTTTGTCAATGTATTTTCAGAAATAACAGAAAAGATTTGAGAAAATGCTAGAAAGAAATGAAAAATGGGCTTTACTAAAAATAAAATTTCTGCTTTGTGAGAGACACTACTAAGAGAATGGAAAAACAAGCTACTGACTGGAAGAAAATATTTGTACAATATATATACCTGATAAAGGACTTTTATCTAGAATACGCAAAGAGCATTTTAAATACAATAAACAAAAATATTGAATTTCAAAATGTGCAAAGAGTCTTGGTAATGAAGAGATACATGTGGCAAATTAACAGATTTAAAACAAAACAACATCACATACCATTAAGGAAATTGCTCTTACAATAACAATGATATACCAGTACTCACCTACTAGAATTATGAAAACCCAAAGGACTGACACTGCCATGCGGCCTGACATACAAAGCAGCAGGAACATTCTATTCCAGCAGGAGTTACCACTTTGAGAGAAAGTGGCAATTTCTTACAAAACTGAGCATACTTTTATGCTTAATCTGGAACTCATATGTCTAGGTTCTTAGTTGAGAAAAACCTGCACAGTATTTAGCAGATTTATTTGAAATTGCCAAAAACTGAAAGCAACCAAAACATTCTTCTTTGAGTGAATAGACAAACAAACCAAAAACACAGGAACCTGAAAATGCCTTTTATTAAGTGAAAGAAGCCAGTCTGGGGAGGCCACATTCTGCATAATTCCAATCACATGACATTCATGAGAAAGAAAAAATACAGAAAAGTATTTTCTAGGTTGATTAAACTATTATTTATGATGACACACTATAGGTATCGACACACTAATGGTATTGTGGACTTATTAAACCCACGAGACTATCCAACATAAAAAGTGAACTTACGTGTGTTTGTGGTTCAAGAACTGAACCCAGGGCTTTGTGCTAATGTTCAATCCCAGTGATTTCTTTGGTTTGTTTTATTTTTCGTTTTAGATAGAATCTTTTTTTTTTTTTTTTTTTTTTTTTTTTTTT